>NC_043006.1:98140116-98152616 GCF_006345805.1 Octopus sinensis | reverse complement strand
GAATTCAAATTATTACATTATATAAAAGGGCTTAGTAAAATAAATTACTTTGCCGCATACTGAACTCATTAGAAATAGTAGCTAAAAAAACTTTTTTTAAACTATTTCTAATACTTAAAGAAAACCTCTCTCATATAGTGTTTGCTCAATTCAACTCACGAAAGTATGGGGGTAAAGACATTAAAAAATCAAATGCAAAGGTTATTTGAGAACGTACGTTTCAAGATTAGTCAACTCGACATTTCTATCATCAGCTCAGAACTCCTTGGTTTGGATTTGAAAACACTGAAAGTGGGAGCATACGTTCTCAAATAACCTTTGCATTTGATTTTTTAATGTCTCTACCCTCATACTTTCGTGAGTTGAATTGAGCAAACACTATATGAGAGAGGTTTTCTTTAAGTATTAGAAATAGTTTTTAAAAAGTTTTTTTAGCTACTATTTCTAATGAGTTCAGTATGCGGCAAAGTAATTTATTTTACTAAGCCCTTTTATATAATATATATATATATATAGTGAAAGAAGAGATACATGAATACGTATATGTAAATATTCAGAGAGAGAGCCTAAAATGTATGATGTCTTTTTAATATATTTCGTCTGTTTCAATATTGTGGTTATGTATAATGTAATTCTAAGCCGCTACTGTTTCCGTTAATATAGTTACTCTTGAAACAAACATTATAAAACATTAGCTACATGCAGTAAACTGTAGGTGACACAAAATTGATATCACTGAAGGACTAATAGATCTGCAAATGTCCGACATTTTAGCTAAATCAGAATTCAAGGGTATGTCTGATTATTCTAACAGTACCAGCGATTTGTCATAGTACTTATATAAGGACAATTTCATTACAAAAGGGCTCTGAACATTCTACGTTAGTTACTGGAATTGATAGGGTTTATATTAACCACTGTTTTTAGCTAACATTAAAGTTTCATTTTAGATGCTTTCGAGTCGATCTGGGGCATGGTTTTCAGAAACGATGGCTGGCGTGTAATTGTGTAAAAAAGTATGGTATTTTCGACAATATTTGTTTAAACATCCTCGAGTAAATATAATGCCACTAGTAATTTCAAGAGAAATGTTAAATCGATATCATCAATATCCACTGGTCAAGTGGTACTTATTTTATCGACTCCGAAAGGATAAAAGGCAAAGTCGACCTCGTCGGAATTTGAAGTCAGAATTTTAAGGGTGACAAAATGCTGCTGTGTATTTTTCCGGTGCGATAACGATTCTGCCAGCTCTCCGCCTTAGAGTGTCTCATATAAGGACGGGGAGCACTGAAGGTCCTATTGGCAATTGGAAAACAAACACATGAAAACATTGAATGTTTCAGGTATCTGCAAATTTAAGTATTGTGGAATCCAAGATATTTGGGTTATTATTACAACACTAGCATCTGTAGAAACCATATTATCTTACTATTACATACTTCTAAATATGCACACACACACACACGCGCATACATACATATATACATACATACATGCATACATACATACATGAATACATACATACATACATACATACATACATATATTTATGTATTTTTTGACAGGCACTCACATAGCTTCTTTCAACCAAATCCACTCACAAAATTATAGGTCGGCCGCTGTGCAGTGGTAATGAACCCGAAACTTCGTAGTATCAAAGCGAGCTTCTTAACCACGCATCCACACACACATGTACATATTTGTGTGTGAGTGTGAGTATATGTGCGTGTGAATCTCGTATTTTATTATGGCATCAATCACGCAACGCATACGTAGACACGCAGCACACACACATACGCACACACAGACGCATACGTGCGTGTCTGTGTGTTTCTGTGTATCAATATGTTTCTGTGTCTGCTTTTGGAGCCTGTGACTGTATTGGTGAACGACTATCGTACAAACGATGATATTTTGTCAATGCATATAACTGAGTTTGTATTTATGTCTTCGCCTACATAGATAACATTTTCTATTGTTTTTTTTCCCGTACTTCCATTATTATACACTTTATATATGTTTGAACACTGTCTGTCTTCCGGTATATTTTTCCTCTGCAGTAATTCTGTTACAATGCGCTTTGCTAAATTATTATGTTTCTAGGTCTTCTAGCCCTCTTACGCCATTTGCCGACACTATCCTCTGTGTTAAGTACCACCTATAATACTGGATTATATCAAGCTAACTTGCAATCCGCAAGTTGAACGCTATATATTTTTGTTTGCAATATAATATGGTTATGAGGCTTAGTTTGTTTATTAGCGTGTATTCTTATATATCTATGTATGTTTAAGTGTGTGTGAGTGCGTGCGTGTGTATATGCCTAGTTATATATGCCTATAAATGCTCAAATATATAAGCAATGAATCGTTTGTCTTATAGTTACCAACCATAAAGAGAAAACCAGAAGAATTTTACAATAGACGCTGGATATTATATGGATGGTAGATGCATAATCACGTTGGCATATATACTTAAATGATAGATATAATAGAACGTTGGCTCAACACAAATGAGCAACGATATAAAACGTGACATTTTACAATTTTCTCTTGAGTGACAAATCAAAGACAAAATATTTGAGAAAAACTTTCCTGATTGACAACGTGAAATCCATTACTTCATCCAACCAAATTCCTGTTATGGATGAATAACCATGAGTTGAATGATTATATAAAATGTATTAAATCAGTATACATACGTTCTATTTCAATATAATCTTTCATATCTCTGAAACTGCTTGTTAGCTTCTATGTTTCTTTATTTATGGCGTAGCATCTCTATTTTCAGCTGAAGCAAGACTAAGAAATATTTAGAATATTTTATTTTTCTGTTTTGTTGGTGATGTTGTTTACGCTTTTCCATAACGATAATAAATTACATTTTAATCGTGGTCTTCTCTTTATTTAATCATGCACTCATATATTTTCAAATATCGCTCAGAATTTCATTTATATCTTCGTTGTGTGTGTGTGTGTTTATAGATGGTGTTGGGAGATGAGAATGGGTACTATTCTGGTTACTGATTTCGAGTTGTTAGAGTTGTTTTTTTTTCTTTTTTGATTCCTACAGTCTATTATGATTAAGTCAGTAATAACAAACGCTATAATGTTTATAAATATTTCTAAAGAAAACACTCAACAGATTTCAATTGGATTCCATTTGATTTTAATTCATATACTATTTTATTTTTATATATTCTTATTCTATTATTTTCGTATTTTGATCTTTTATGTTCATTGATTTCGATGATTTGTATTGCCTTTTTTACTGTTCTTGATTTTCTCACCATTAGATCATTACCTTTTCTGCCAAACACACACATTAAGATCAAGACGTTTCCGATTGTAACCAGTGGTGTGAAATGGAGTTGTTTTCATAACAGATATCAAGAAGGAAAAAAAATCGAATATTATGGTTCAGTCGCTTTATCGCAATTATTTATTTTGACGATCTCTTTAAACCCCACTACGCCATTTATTACAGATGTTTCCTACTCCGCTTACCACATCGACTTCCCATTTCCTTCTCTCTATATATTTGTTAATACATTTCTCATAAGCCTGTAAACACTTAT
This sequence comes from Octopus sinensis, assembly GCF_006345805.1. NCBI lineage: Eukaryota > Metazoa > Mollusca > Cephalopoda > Octopoda > Octopodidae > Octopus > Octopus sinensis. Next base: position 98,149,036 of record NC_043006.1, on the reverse strand, counting down.
GCTTATCTATTCTGAAACCCACACGAACATACGTTTTATATATGTATATACAGATATATCTAGACACACACACACACACACACACACACACATATATATATATACATATATATATATACATATGTATGTATACAGAGAGTGAGAGAGGGGGAGAGATGCATATGTTTAGTATATATATATGTATGTATATATATATATATATATATACGCATATATATACGTATATGTACATATATGCATATGTCTATATGTATATATATATATATGTATATCTGTATTCATTATTTTTTTGTTTTTTTATATTCGTCCCTTTTGCTGTCCTGGTGTCCGTATGCATTCGATCCTTCTTCCAGGAAATCTACGCTCCCAGCTTAGTTTTTCTAATGCTCGTTGCTTAGTTTTTCTTGGAGGGCTGGCCGTGATCTAGTAATCTCAAGATTAATCAGCCGAAATTACTACGATGATCCGGTTCTTGACTGAAGACTGAGGGTTTCGAATGTCCTGTCTGTGTTTATTGTATCGTCTTCTAAGAGTTATACGTTCTTGTCCATGTTGTATTTTTCTACATACCTTAATATATATATATATATATATACATATATCTACATATATATGTATCTACATATATATACATATATCTACATATATGTATCTACATATATATGTACGTATATATATATATATATATATATATATATATATATATATATATATATATATATATATATGTGTGTGTGTGTGTATGTGTATGTGTGTGTGTACCGATATATATATAAGTGCCTATATGTATATATCTATCTAGATAGATAGACAGATGGATATATAGATACGGCAAACAGACAGACAGACAGACAGACAGACAGATAGATAGATAGATAGATAGATAGATAGATAGATAGATAGATAGATAGATAGATAGATAGATAGATAGATAGATAGATAAATGGATATATAGACATTTCAGACTTCCTATATTTTTATGATTTAGGATGTCTTTGTGGCTACAACATTACACTTCCTACAGACATTTTCAACTTCAATTCATGCATCCTTCTTCTTTCATTACCTTTTCACACACACACTCACACACACACACAACACACACACACACACACACACACACACACACACACATACATGGATATGTTTCAGTTCTCGGCCGCGCACAACCTCGCTGAGTCTTTCCCCGTTGTTTCTTTTTACGTCTGAGAAAGTAAGAGACATTACCATGCATCATTAGCAGCACCGTGTATGGCAACATTCCAGAATTCTTTCAAAAGCGATGGACACTTGAAAGATACATCCAATTTAGATTATATGTACCCCACTGTTTCTTAAATACGACATACGTCTCTCAAAGATAAATGTTATTAAGACTATGCAGCTTTCTGCTCTGCTGATCGCTACAGATAGACAGAATGAAGAATCATATTCTGGGCACGCGAAACAGTACATAATGACGTCTTAGCTCATGTCAATGAATAGCATTTAGCAAATTACATTTTAAGGTATTCGCATATGAAGCGGAACTGAATATTATTGAGGAATTAAGAAAATGACCATTGTTGATATTGCATATTACATTTTATTCCTTCAACGTCCACAATTTCTCTACAATTTCTCATCGTCTATTCGTTAAGTTCACAACCTCTGCAAGAATTAGAATTAATCAAATCAAGAAACATTTATCTACGGCAAGAGGTAGTTAGTATGAATAGGAATGCACATGTGTGTGTATGTGTGTGTATGTGAGCATGCGTGCAGACGTGCACGTGCGAACGTATGTCTATATATATATCTATATATGTGTGTGTGTGTGTGTGTGTGTGTGTATGTGTGTGTGTATACAAATGCATGAAGCTGACACATTTACGAATACTGAAAGGGAAAGGCTGTACGCACATTGCCACATACATAGAAGAGTAGACATAAATGAACACCGTGCAATTCATATGTGGATATATATATACACAGGCGCAGGCGTGGCTGTGTGGTGAGAAGCTTGCTTCTCACCCACATGGTTCCGCGTTCAGTCCTACAGCATGGCACCTTGGGCTGGTGTTTTCTACTATATCCTCGGGTCGACCAAAGCTTTGAAAGTATTTAGTAGACGGAAACTGAAAGAAACTCGTCGTGTATATATATATATATATATATATATTATATATATATATATATATATACATATATATACTAGCTGTTGACCCGGCGTTGCTGGTGTTTTCCGTTTTTAAGTTAAGCCCACCTCTGACCTTGTATTGAAATCTTCTACATTCCCCATCCCAACTATTACACATTACGATGTTATATCTCTTTAGACAGGGATTTTACCTGGTTAACGCTTTCGACATACTCTTACATAATGGACCGTCTGAAATCGCACTCAAAATTTTGAGCGTACCTCGACCCATTGTGAGTGATGTTTGTATGTTTCTATTCCCTTAATGTCACTCTCTGTACAAAATTGATCAGCGTGTCCAATCGCAGCAAAATCTGAAGAAATGTGTTAAGGTTATGGCATAAAATAGAATCCATGTGACTATTTACATGGAAATATCCCATTGACTTTCAAATCCCAATACATTATATGAATAATCGCTGTTTCATAGGTCGAAGTGCTTAATTTAACTCGTGGGTCAATTTTCTTCAAAATGAGCTCATTATTTTATTGCGTGAATTTTGACGATATCTGCCTTTCACAAGTTTAATTTGGATTCTACTTCATGACTTGGACCATAAACATTACTTAAATGTCAAATTTCATAAATATCAGATAACTTCTGTAAAGTTACATCATAAAATAATAATCTTATGGATAATTGCGTACGAAAAGCCTATTGGTTTCTTAAAATCCTCCGTTCACGATCAATTATCGATTTTTGTCAACTCTTTATTCTGGCATCCACTAAGGGACGTGTAAAATTTCTACAAAATCGATAAGAATGTCTCTAAGGAAATGCTTATTTGTGTGTGTGCCCTTTTCAAGCCCTTTTGAATTAAATAAATCCCTTTACCGACTCCTCAACCACAAAATTTACCTACATCCCAAATTTCATTAAAATCGGATAAAATGTTTAAAAGTTACGGCCAAAAATGAAATCCCTATGGGTATTTGCACACAAAAAGCCTATTGATTTTATAAAACCACTGCTTAGGCGCAATTACTGATTTTTTGTCAACGCCATATACTGAGATCAACTCACTGCCATGATCCTCGTTCACTCATCTATTTTTCACCAAGATCGAACAAGAAGTGCAAAAGCTACTGGGAAAATAACATCGTTATGGGAATTTCCATTCAAACGCCCGACTGCGCTCACAAAAATCAATGCCAAGTGAGCATTATCGAGTTTTCTTATTTAAACTTCATGTTATGTGATCTATGTATGTGCCAAAATTCATTAAAATCGGTTGGACTGTGTGGTTGGAGTTAGAGTAATCCCAAACGCACAGACAGAAAGACACCATTACACCTGTGTGGTTGTATATATATATATATATTATATATATATATATATATATAATATATATATATATATATATTACACCTGTGTGGTTGTATATATATATACTCTCTTTTACTCTTTACTCTTTTACTTATTTCAGTCATTTGACTGCGGCCATGCTGGAGCACCGCCTTTAATCGAGCAACTCGACCCCGAGACTTATTCTTTTGTAAGCCAAGTATTTATTCTATCGGTCTCTTTTGCCGAACCGCTATGTAACGGGGTCATAAACACACCAGCATCGGTTGTCAAGCAATGCTAGGGGGACAAACACAGACACACAAACACACGTCTTCTTTGCACGATGTTCTTGCGCGTTGTCTTGGTGCTAAATTCTCTTCTTCAAATTTGAGCATTTTTCAGCCAGCGCGATCTTTAGACGAGCAATTTGTTCGCAGTAGACATCCTTGTCAACGGTAGCATTGCGTAGTAGAAGATCCAGCATTATCACACCATGGCACTCCCACCAAACGGAGATCATAAACTTCTTTTGCACTTTTCATCCATAGTGATTACTGACACCAACCAATCGAATCTTCCGCTTCGCCAGAGCAGACTTTGACATGCAGATCCACGTTCTTGTTTGTTCGCTTCAGTCAATTCTTGTGGCACCCATTTTCCAAGCTTGCTGACCTTGCTGAGACGATGTAGGTGGTTGATGATCGTGATATGGGAGGCGCCAAACTGTTTAGGTAGTCATGAGTGGAGAAACTAGGAGAACGTTAAATTATTTAGGAATAAGTGTTAGAATTAAATATTAGGGGAATTATTAGGTTATGGTTTAAAATTAAATTAAAGAATTATCATTTACCATATAAGTGCTAACGTAAGGTTGATAGAAGAGATATACAGGGTTATGTGTTAACGATCATGGAGGTTTGTATGTTAGTGTTATAAGGGGGGTGAATTTAGATTAGGATTTATAGAAGAATTTAACTGTGTTCTTATCCTCAAAGGTTGGATGGTTATAACGTCCACTTAGTATCGTTGTACAATAACTAGATCAGCACAGACACGACAAACACAGTCTACGTATTGATTTCTTTATTAGGCATAAGGCCCCAAACACAGAGGGGACATCACAAGGACAGACACGACTACAGTGGGAACAAAAATAATAAAACGAATGTAAAAGAGATGAAATTATATAAAAATTAAAAGATTAAAATGGTCGCATGGGCCCCACACTCATGTGGTACCATTTGAACCGTTATATACGTTATCTACAATTGTTCTTTTTTTTTGTTTTTCACCATTATTTTCCTAAAGATAACATAAAACACTTTACTCTTTCTTTTTTTTCCTACAATTTAACAGACTTATTTTTCTTTTTAATAATACTTTATCAGTGGTTCAATATCTATTAGATCCACTGCTGGTGGCAACTCTTTGAATTCCACCCTCACTCCTGGTGGTGGACACTCATTCCACTCATCACGTGGGAGGGGTGTACTAATTCCCTACAACATAGTTTCTGTCAGTATATATGTAAACAGTCATGTGATTTGCCTACAGCATTAGAACATTTTAGCTCTTATTTTAAGCAATGTAGGTGTATCTAACATCCTAGTCATATTTAGCGACGATAATAGTTTTCCAGTTTGCTAAAACTTTTGCACACTGCAGTCAATGTTAATGTTCTGTAAACACATTAGCGATTTGCTAAATCATCCATAGATTCTTATGGTGAAAACATATATTATATATTATTACAGAAAATTCAGTCCGGATTCAGCCGAAGTCAAGCGGTCCTTGATTCGGAAACTAAAATTGCCATAAACTCACCGGTAGGCATAGGGAATTCTCGATCGGTATTTTCGGGTTATTATAGTCCCTGTCAGTATATATGTATACAATCATGTTTTTTGATTACATCAGTACAACATTTTAGCTCTTGTTTCTAGCAATGTAGGTGTTTCTAATACCCTAGTCATGTTTAGTGACAATTAAGTTTTTCCTTTTTTGTGTATATATACACGTAAGTATGCATGTTTAATAGAATGAGGTTACCCTGCATATATTTCTATGGAACTGTTAGTCACACCGAATACTAACACGTCAGTTACCTTCACTAAAATAAACTTACGGAATATGCACAGATCATAAGTGTACTTTTAAAATATTAAAATGAAAAGTCTGTAATTTTATAGTTTCATTTTATCATAAACAAATACATCAGGTTATCAATGCATTTCTAGTAGCCCTTGATGCCATGTTGGCTTCATTAATATATATCCATAATTAGATATTTTCATGTGATGTTCTAATTAACTAAGCACGACTGCATAAACAGTGAAGTGCAAAAAGTTTATTTAAATCAAATACTGTAGTCAACATGAATTTTTTTTCTGCACTCACTTATACATCTGAAGAAATTACATTATATATGATTTTTCGTATCTTATTTTAAATATTACTCTGTTAAACATGATCCAATGCTTTCTTAATATATTCTAATCAGCAAATAATACAATTTTGTTTGTGTAATTCATCCTGAAAATGTTTTCACTTATAGCTATAACTATATTATCTGTTTTTAATGTATATGATTGTGTATTTTAAAATGAAACAGCGTAAAATATAAGCGTGGAATGTAGGCGTGTTTACTTCACTCTCTCCGAACGAAGAAAATCAAATGTAAACAGGAATTCTCGTTTCATAACTTAATTGAATATTCAGATGACTTACGTAGCATTAACACTTCAGAGAATCTTTAAGATAAAATAACACGATGTGACATTTATAATCAATATAATCAAATTTTAAAACTCCAGTTGAAAAAATGTTAAACCGTTTGGAATTGAGTCGTAGAAAAACTGTTTTTCTTCATTCATCTGAAAATCCAAAGTGCTTTACTCGCTTTATATCGTTTCGATTATCGACTAGCAAAAGCAAGTGAAGCTCATATAATTTCAGAAAATTTAATGAAACTTTATGAGGAAATATATATTAAATGAAATAAATATTTCATATAATATATAATGGTTCAAATTTCTCAGAAAATGGGTTCAATGAGAAATATTTAAAGTGCAAATGATTTCAACATACTCTTTGAATGCATGGATTCAAAAGCCTGTCTTATATCAAATACAAGACATTGTTTTCCTTTTCTTAACTAGAAGTATGGGAAGACGTTATGCGGCTTTATGTAGAGCGCTGTTTTTCGTGTGAAACATTTTGACGTCGTTTTTCGAACTTGGTGTGGAAACTTAGCTATTTCTCACTGAATATCGTTCTAAGCTTTCTGTTACACTTAACAATCCATGTAGAATAGAAACAATTATATTATTTCTGACATATGCAATTTCATCAAAGGTTAAATTAATATATTTGAAGGTAAAATTGTTTTGGGGTAACTAATAAAATAATTATAATGCCAGGTGTTTTGTTAGTTTACAATAATCAACGATTTCTTTTTTTTCTATAAATCAGAAAATGTCATTTTTAATGAGGAGACATTTATCTATTTCTATCAATAATAGTATTTTCAAGTTGAAATTGAAAGTGCTTTGATATTCTCGTTATGCATAAGCAAGCTTTGTGGTAAGAAAGGCAAATACAATTAGATATTGCATAAGATTTTGGCATCAATTAAATTTCCAAGTCAGAGATGATTGTTTACAATTACATTCCGAATGGAGTAACCAAGTACAGCTGGAATTTCTTCAAAAGTATTAAATTATCTTTATGTAAAATTCTTTTTCAATATATACGAGGGAAAAAAAGAAATAGACCTGCGCTGGACACAATAGATAATTTTCGGTTACAATGTCAGCCAAAATCGAAATATGACCATAAGTATGTACGTAAATGATACTAAATTTTAATGGTAGATTTTTGGCGCTCAGTGTAAATAAAAATATATCTGAATTATATTAAATCAAGGTTATTTTAATGCATGTTTCAATAAGAAGTGTTTCGTATTTCAAGGTTATATTTCAAGGTTTCAAGCCGTAATTTGAAAGGCTTTAAGTGATCGCGAAGTAAAACCTACCTTATTGAATATATGTCTGCAAGGAAAGAGACCATGAACATTAGTTAATCTTCAGGCTGGTTCAAATGATTACAGTATCAATTTCAATAACAATATACACGAGTCAGATTTGTTAACCAAGGCAAGCGATTAATTCTACTATTTAATTATTGGTGCAGGCACTGTGGTGAAGTTACAGGAGCGTCTGTTTATTTGATGTCACTCACAAATTTTGGTTGCTGACGAGATAAAGTAGTGGATACTTTCCATCTAATTGTACGAAAGTAATTAGCACAGGATGCAAAACACGTAATTATATCATTGCATGACAAAACAGGATTATTTTAGATGTCTTAGTTGGATTTTACTTTGTACATATTAAAAGAAGAAAAGGATAAACCCTAAATACCTCAAAGAACGTCAGAGGTTTATTAACAACATTCTAATAATTGGGGCACCAAACAGAATAGAGAGGGCGCTGCAGAAAATATATTACAATAATTGTTCCAGCTCGGGCTCCCACAAGCTTTTGGCCTTTTGGCAAAGTTAAATACCTTTATCAACCTTATAATTGTAGTTTGGTGGCTTGACAGAATATTTACAATGCTGCTCAAAATTCCAAATGTTATTTACCCAGGTTTACTAAGCTCTGGATACACGTATCACTGCGGCTAATTTTGTCTCGATCAGATGATCATAAAAATAAAGTACAAACCAAGTACTGGGGTAGGTTCGGGCGTATCGGCTAATCCTTCGCTTCAGAAGTACTCTATTTTCAAATAGTTACTATGAAACAATTATCATGAGTATTTGAAGCTTCCTAAGTACACAAAACGTCATCATCTGAAAGAGAAAGATGTTCACACGACTTCAATAATCGTTGTGTATATGCCTGCATGTATCTGTACATAAACACACATATATACACACACGCATAGATGTATGCATGAATGTGTGTGTGTATGCCTAAATGACGAACGATGAGAATGAATGCTAAACACCACGTTCGTGGCTAGAATTTATTTATTTGTGTACTAACGCTACCATTTGTTTCATGTTAAGAAACATATCTTAGTATCTTAAAAATATCTCATGTCGATCACATGATCACATGGACGAATTGTGCTCATCTCCATTTTGGATAAAAACACAGTCATATATTTATATGTGTATATATATATATATATATATATATATATATATATATATATATATATATAATATATATATATATAGATATATATATATATATATATATATGTATATATATATATAATATATATATATATATAGATATAGATATAGATATAGATATAGATAGATAGATAGATAGATAGATATAAATATAAATATAGATATATGTATGTAGGTGTGTGTGTGTAAACGTGTTAGTGTGCGTGCGTGTGTGTGTTTGTGTGTGTGTGTGTGTGTGTTTGTATAT
>NC_043006.1:98110116-98135116 GCF_006345805.1 Octopus sinensis | reverse complement strand
GAATATTAAGAAAAAGGTCGTCAGAAGTTTGGAAAAATATTTTTATTTCTTTATTATTATTATCGATAGATAGAATATTTTGTGAAATATAAACAGCTTGTTCATCTATATGAAACAAATGCTTTTATTTGGAGGTTCTTTAGAAGAGAACATTGTTTGGGCTTTTTCTCTCTTTTTTTTTTTTGGTGGGGTGAGCTTTCATGACAATGGGGATAGATAGATAGAAATATAGGTAGGTAGATAGGTTGATAGGTTGATAGAAAGATAGATAGATAGATAGAAAGATAGATAGATAGATAGATAAATAGATAGATAGATAGATAGATAGACAGACAGGCAGATAGCTAGAGAGCGGGAGAGAGAGAAGGGGGTCCCCGTTCCTATTCATCATTCATTTATTTATTTAGTCATCTACCATTGCAATGAAATAGGTTTAAGGATGGTGACCTCTTCAGAAAAAAATAATAATAGTGCGGTGTAGTCATCACTGCAAGTATTTTTGCTTTCTTTCTCTCTGCTGCACCTTTTCTTCCTTTCTTTCTTTTCCTTTTTCTTCCTTTTTTCTCTTCTGTCCTTCTTTTTTCCTCTCTTTCTTTTTCTCCTGTGAGTTTTATTTAGAATACAAAATGTAGTGTCTCCAGTTTTGTTTCATATGAAACCGCGGTTTGCACCCTCACATAAAAATACAGAACTCCACAGTTACAACAGACATATCTTGCAAAAAGAACTGACACACGCCAACGTCTAAATTTCTACTCTTGCCATCCATCACACATCAAAAGAAACATCCTATACAGCATGTCATGACGCATCGGTGCTATGGTGACTGACCCCAAAATTCGTGAAATCCGACTCAACGAACTCAGTCTTCCTCACAATACAGAAATACCCCATAGGATTAATTAACCAGGGAATTAAAAAGGCGATGAAACTGAACATCACTCAACTACGGACACCTAAGGAAAAAGTTAATGAAAACACGATTCCGTTCGTTAATACGATTCCGTTCGTTAACACACAACATCTTTCACACCATAAAATCGAACTAACTATACTCCTACAAAGCGGATTCACTGATGGAGAATCATAGCTGATTCACTGATGGAGCAAACAGCCAATGCGCAAATTGGTTAACTATTAACAAATGAGCTGCTTGTTCCTTCTCGAGCCATCCCTGGCTAATAAGGGCCGGTTCTCTCGGTTTCCTTGGTTCCGGTCCGTCGCAGGTGAGCTGCAAGATGCAGGAGGAAAGAGTGAGAGGAGGTTGTGGCAAAAGAATCAGCAGAAGGTCGTCATTACCTTCTGCCGAAGCCGCGTGGAGCCTAGGTGTCTTCGCTCATTAACACATACATCGCCCGATCTGAGATTCGAATCCGCGATCCCTCGACCGCGAGTCCGCTGCTCTAACCACTAGGCCATGTGCATCCACAACAAAAGAAGTGAAGTTAAACACTGCGTATGTTTATTATTGACAAACTGACCCTCCACAGGATGATAGGCTAAGTCGACCTCGGCGGAATTTGAACCCAGAACGTAACGGCAGACGAAATACGGCTACACATTTCGCCCGGCGTGCTAACGTTTCTGCCACCTCACCTCTTCATAAGTATATTTTGTACTTGTGTGCTTGTCTGTCTTTATTTCATCTATTGAGATCTGATTGTGGGGTGATGTGCGTACCAGTGTCTCACAGACAACCGTATGTCTGATATTTTATATTTTTCACACAAGTATCCTTTTGTCACCTTTTCATATTTATTACCATATAACGATATCATTATTCATCTATGAACTCTCTACAACAACACCCTAAGTACCATGTATATAGATACGACAATGATCTTCTTAAACCGGAACCGTTCTTACCTCACTAGAGTTTCTTTCTTGAGAGGGCAATTGATTGGTTGTTTCAACAATTTGTAATCTATTCGCTATTGCACTGTTGAAACGTACGAATTTCCTTGCTTTCTCTTGGCGAAATCATTACGACAATAGGTATTTTCTGCGACAGGTAAAGCAGTACCTGAGGAGAAAGAACATTGTACATTAGGGTGGAGCGAAAATGTACTTTTATACAGATTTTCGAAATATGTTTTCAGTAATATACTCTTTTTTATTACGAAATTCTTTAAAAACAACTGTGTTAAATCTGAAGTTTTTAAATGTACATCTGCAGGCTCTACAACCTACTTGAAATTTTGAATAAGGGAAAAATCAAATTCTAACACTGTTGCCATTCCTAAATATGATTTTTTACATTCATTATTACGCATCAATTTTCTTTTGAGAAATCTTTTGCGCACAAGAGTGCTAAAATCTCACGCTCTAAACTTTATATCTTCAAGCTTCGCAAAGCACTTGAAATTTCGAAATTACGTGAAATAAATAGACTTTTCGACTTTGTTTTCTTTATAACTTTTAATTTAGATCGCAGAATATATATATATTACATGAGGTCTAAATTACACACATGTTAAAATAATTTAAGCTATTTGCCAGTATTATAGTAGAAAGAAAATTCTTCTTTGACAAAAGTCATCCACCCCTTGTTTTACGATTGAGTGAGTTAAACCGAAAATCTTAAACTTTCCTTTGCTGACGTAGAAGGGGGACTGTGATCTGGCCGATTCTTTCTAATCAACCTCTAAACATTCTGCTTAGATACTGCTTGATCTATTCCCCAATGATCATTTTTCGATTTGACCGTCGATCCTGTAAAATTTTGTTCCTTCTGTGATACTTTTTGTCTCTACTACACCTGCTTTTAAATGAGTTACACTTGCAAAGAAAATGTCAAAACATCTTTTGTTGCCATGTTTTGAAACACATTACACTTTGTTTGAAACGATGGCACATTTTTTCTGATTTTAGTTAAGCTTGATACTTTAGACTGAAGTTCAAGATTTTCGGTTTAACTGACTCAATCGTAATACAAGGAATGCAGTGCCTTTTGCCAAAGAAGAATTACCTTTTCTGCTACAATCTTGACAATTTGTTTAATTGAAGGATCTTTGTTAACTACATGCTTTTCTTTTTCCCATTCAAATAAAACACATTTTAGTTCGTCCTTGTAAGTTGGCAAAGCTCACTCGCTAAGATCACATGGAGTACCAAATGTTGGGCAATTAATATCATGACGCGTTACTGGCTTATGAGTTATCACTAAAATTAAACAACTCTAAATTTAACACGATCATTAATTTTAATTCAATGGCCTAAAGTCAAGTTGCGAACAAGAAAATTTCAGACACGTACGAATGCGGAACCTCAAGATATTAGTCAATTGTATTGAAACTAAGTATATCAACTTTAAAGGATACTATATTTACTCTTTTGTATTTGGCTATATAGAAATGTGTACTCGTTTTGATTTATATTCATAAAATCCTAAATTCGATCGAAAATAGCGCTTTTTTTAAATTTTCAATTGCGTTGCGGAACCTGAAAAAATATTTAACCGCAAAGTTCTTTATACACTTTTCTTTTAACTCCAATTCGCAACAAAATATTGATTCTTCGTTACCAGTTTCGAAATCCAAATTTATCGCTTCTACAACAGAACATCTATACAGTAGCTTTAGAGGCAATTCTTTTAAAACATATATTATAAATAACTACCTATTTAAATTCCTTCGACCACAGACTTATTTCCGCACAATGAGCAACTTTTGTTGCTGTATAATGCAACTGTAGAGCGGACATTCCGCTTCAGAGATGTTTTTATCGAATTCAATATGTGGCGAAGTGTATAGGGTACAATGATTAATAAACATTTTATGTTATCTATATAAGCCTTGTCTATGCTTGAAGTTAATCAGATGTCTTTACTACAATCATAGAGGATCTCACTTCTCTATTACAAGAACAAACATGCATGTTTAATTACTTAATGAATGCTACGATTATAAAGAGAGACACGCAGAACTTCAGATGTCGCACGTCCGGTGCCCGTAGCCCATCCTTAGAAACACGAAAATCCCACAGGATAGTCTATAAAGTGAAGAAAAATTTGTACCGTTGTTTTAGAAACTTGAAGTCCTCTATGTGAGTTTCCATAACTGTATCATTCAATATATATATGTGGCACTTGGTGAAGCATGGAGCTTGATATATCTACTTTCATTTGCACCTCTTGCCGTGAGGTAGGTTCATCTGGGACTCTCGACAGGAAGAGGTCCAGCTTTGATTTAAAAAACCCTACATTTACTTTGTGCTAGTTCCTCAGACTCTTTTGGAGAATATTAAAAAGCTGTGGGCCCTTGAAACCCAGGCTGTTGCAGTAACCGGTCTTGAAGCGTGATGACATGGCTGAGACCTTTGGTACTATGCAGTGTCGAGCCGTTCTGGCATTATGAAATACATACAAATATTGTAGGCATAAACTTTTCAGTTTTTTTAAATATGTAAATCTAATATACTACTTGAGCCTTTCATCATAGATCTCAGTATCAAATATCAAAGCAACATGTTCCTGTTATAATGCCTACCATCAAATATTTCGCACTAGAATATATTTTTGTTGTAATGTATCTTTACAGTATACTTCCATACACACACACACACACATGTAAATGTAGATATATATGCAAATGTACATATTAGATGTACGTGTATATGAATGTATGTATATATATATATATAGAGAGAGAGAGAGAGAAAGAGAGAGAGGAGGAAGGGAGGGGAGAGGGAGAAAGATAGACAGATACATAGATAGATAGATAGAGAGATAGATATATACATACACACGTATGTATTGATATATATTTATACTTGTATGGGTGTATCTGCATACATATATGTCTACATACATATATGTGTATACATGTATATGTATATGTATGTGTGCGTGTGCGTGTGTGTGTGGGCGTGTGTGCATGTGCGTATGTGTGTACGTGCTTGTGCAACAGTAGTAGTAGTAGTAGTAGTAGTAGTAGTAGTAGTAGTAGTAGTAGTGAAATGGAATATAGTCTGATAGGTTGTTCCGCTAAGGAAGGACACTTTACTGATATTAAGCTGTTTATATTATTTTATACTATTATAGTTCTTAAATGTATCCAGCCATCAAGTTTATTTGAGGAAACGTGCAAATAGAATAGAAATATAATAGAATGAATTAAACACAAGCCATTACCAAACAGGAGTCGTAACCAAACTGTATGTCCAATGAAAGGTTATGTATAGACCTCGTATTTAATGGATAATCAGATAAATAATACTAAGCAACAGACAATTATTTGAATTTTGCAAATATTCTTATCAATTTCCAACTAGATGTCTCAAATTATATTCTTTTTATTTCCTCACTTTTTTCCCTGTATGATGGCTAATTCGGAACGAATTCTAAATGGTATCAATGTCAGTTTAAATATTTATTCCTTATCTTGATAGTCGTTTGTACAGCAAATACTAACACTAGAACATCCTGGAAAATCTATTTGATACAACAAGAAACCACTATGTATATACACATGCATATATATATATATATATATATATATATGTATATTTATATGTGTGTGCGCGTGTGTGTGCATGCATATATTAATGTATATACATATGTATATATATATATATATGTATATATATATATATATACATGCACATATATATGCACGTGTTTGTGCATACACACACCCACACACATATGCATATATATATATGTGTGTATGTGTATATATATATACGAAAGTATGCACAAAAAATATATACATATATATATATATATATATATATATATATATATATGTAATTATTATATATAGATATTTGTGTATATATGAGTGTACCTGCGTATTTCTCTGTGCTATGCGTATGCATGTACACATGTATGTATATATGTATGTATGTATATATGTAGGTATATATGTATATTTCTATACATATAAGTTCAAACGAAAGCACAGGGTTGTCTTAGACATTAATATTTCTTCTATATTTTTAGTCGATTTTTACTTTTATTTTTACAAGGTTTGTAGATTGGATTGGGATAAGATAATGTTAATTTTAAATTAGCATTATTGTAATGTCAATAATAATAAAATAAAAAACACATAAATATAGCTGAATAGAACATTTATTCGCTGTAAATAATTTCGTTTTTTTTTATGATACTGTAATTTTATTGAAACAAAAATCTATCGAGAAACTAAATTGCCCATATATTATTGTAATTAATGGGGGAGTAACGGCTGTTTTCCATCTTAAATCACAGTTGAATATAATACTATATCTATTTGGAAAGGAAATGCTGGCCAATATTTCGTTAAAAAGAACTTTTATTACTTTTGATAACTATTTATGCAATAACGAATTCTTCAAATACTGGCCGATAACCAAGTTCTGTCATATATATATATATATATATATATAGAGAGAGAGAGAGAGAATGCATACATATATGTATACATATGTATATACGTACATATATACATAAATATATATATACATATATATATATATATATATATATATATATATATATATATAATAATATATATATATATGTACATATATATATACATATGTATATATATATATATATATATATTATATATATATATATATATATATATATATATATATATCATATACATAGTTTTAACTTGACATCCGAATCTCCATTTCTGATTACAGTCAATATTCTCATATTGAAATCTATGTTGGGGATACTGGAAACACTTCATGGAAGTTTGTTGTAAAGCCTTACCATGTGATTATTCATATCAATTCAGATTATCCCTATTAATTCAGAGTGGTCATACCTAGTTACCTAATCACGTGAAATTCTGGATTTTTTATTCTGATTTTGTCTTAAGATTTATCTCAACAAATTATTTATGTTCCGCTAAGCATATATACATATACATATTCTTATATATATATATATATATATAATATATATATTATATATATAATATATATATATATATATATATATTTATGTGTGTGTGTAGTATGTATGTATGTATATATGTATATATATATATATATATATACATATACATACATACATGTACGTATATATTATATATATATACATACATATATGTTATATTATATTATATTATGTTATATATGTATATATATATATATATATATATATATATATATATAATATATATATTATATATATATATATATATATATATATATGCATGTATATAGGTATATATATTATTTTATTCTTATATTCGTTTCAGTCATTTGACTGCAGCCATGCTAGAGTACCTCCTTTATTCGATCAAATCTACCCTAGGAATGGTTCTTTGTAAGCCTAGTACTTATTCCATCCGAATGTTTTGCCGAACCGCTAGGTTACGGGGGGAAAAGACACCAACATCTTTTGTCATGCTATGGCGTGGTACAAAGAAAGACACACAAACACACATGTGTGTATATATATATATATATATATATATATGTATGTATGTATGTATGTATGTATGTATGTATATATATGTATATCTATAAGACGGGCTTCTTTCAGTGTTTGCCTACCAAATCCACTCTCCAGGATTTGGTCGGCCGAGGGTATAGTAAAAGACATTTGCCTAAGATGCCACGCAAGTGGGACAGAAACCAGAACCACGTGATTGGTAAGCAAGCTACATACGACGCAGCTACTTCTGCACCTATATGTGTATGTGTGAGTGTGCGTGTGTATGTATGTATTATGTTTTATGTATGTATGTATGTACGTATGTATGTATGTATTATGTATGTGTGTGTGTATACAAATGTATACATGTATATGTGTTTGCATACACGATTGTCTCCTTCTGAGATCTCACTCCAGCCTCTAACTCTGATAGGCTTCCTGTATCGTTAAGTTCAATAGTAAACGTGAAAACAGTGCTGACTGTCTGACCTGCCATAACCAACAACTTAAAATATGACCCTTTGATTCATTGAATTGTATCTATTTATTATGTTGGTAAATCAAAATCTATATCTCATTTGCTCGGTTAATGAATCTTCAGACTACACTTCTACAATGAATTTCTTCGCTGAAACATATTGCACCCCGCTTTAAGAAAAAAGAAGTTACTCTAATATACAGGATGGTCCAAATGTCACAAAGATTTCGAAAATTTTAATGGATTTCTTTTAATTATTTTTTTTTATTCATAAATATACAAGATGTTATTTTTCACACCTAATGTACCTAATTTTCCTATAAACGTACTACGTATGCTGAGGCAGCAGATATAGTTGTCTATTCTAAGAAATAACGCAAATAATATCTCGCCGGCAATAAAATAAATAGTTTATACAAAATGTGAGTACTTTATTTATAAAAAGGCAATCGCAGCCGTTTATTTTACGAAAGGCGAAAAAAAAATTTATTCCGTTACCAATGTAGGTGATGATAATCACCATTATGATGATGATAACAGGAATGTTCATACATAGAATTTTAAATTTAATGTGTCTTCACATTTTTTTTTATTTTATAGTAAATATATTGGTAGGTATGTTTCTATAAGAATTTTTACGCTTCTTCTTTTTCTCACGTTCCTTCTCTCTCCTACTTTTTCTTTCATTTTCTCTTTTTCTACAAATATGTGCATGTGAGCGCTCATGTCGAAAAAGCCTAAAGGCGTATGAAACTAAGGAAGTTACCGCACATGGTGTTCCTACCTGCTAGAATTATTTGACTAATCTCCTTCACAGAATCTGTTGAAAGACAGAAAGCACATATTCGGCAAAATAGTCACTAATATTTTGAATGAACATTCAGTGTAGTCACCGCTGGAGTGATTTTTAATCATATGACAGCTGTATATGAATTTCTCTGAAGCTAAAACACGATCTCATATATATATATATATATATATATATTGTGTTTGTATCGAATATACGTTTAAATGTTGAAAGATAGGAAATGGGTTTTCTTAACAGACTTGAAGAAACTTCCTAAAATAATTCAGAATCATGAATATGCCATCGCTAAAAGAGATAAAGAGGATAACTGCATGATCAATACAAGCAACTAGTAACATACATAACAGACCACCGCAAGCATTATTAGTGATGTAATTTTAGCATCTTTAACCATTCAATCACGAGGGTTTTTTTTATTTTCCTGTTATTTTGAGATAAACGTTCAAATCAATGTCGTTCTTTTTTACGTATCTAATTCACAGAGAGAGAACTACTCCATCCTCTTTTACCTCACTCTGTTCCTTTCCTTTCTTTTTCTTTCTTTCTCGTCCCTTCCTAACTCTTTAACCCTCTACTTCCAACTCTCCCCTCTCCTTCCATGTGGCCGGTGTTCCGCCAAGCCTGACCTTTCTTTTTTAGTTCGACTACCATGCGTGTAGCATCTCTTATATTCCTTCCCATGATTTTCATCTCTTAGATTCCTGCTGTAATGCTTCGCTTCTAAACACGTCAGCTTAATTCAATTCGTCCTTAGTCGAAAGACACCTGTTGTTTGTATTTGTAACTGTGTACCATTTCTACGTGTTTTGTGTCCTTATTTTCGTATACATCCGCTTGCTTACTTCCAAAGAATCAAGTGCTCTTAGCTTAGATTATCTTGGGGTCGGACAGATTGGCGCAGTCTCGAATGTAACTGGCCGAAATTGCAACGTTGTTCTCGACTGACGATTGAAAGCTCCGAATGACCCGTCCTTCTTTTTTCCTGGCCTGCTTTGTATCACCTAACTGTCCGGGTGTTTTGTAGTTGCCTGTTACGTTTTTGTTACATTTTTTGTTTTGTTTATATATATAATAGAGAGAGGTGGAGTGAAAGAGAGAGACAGACAGATAAACAGACAGACGGGGAGGAAGGAAAACGGGCAGATAGATTAATAGATAGATGGATAGACATAGAGTGTACGCCTGAATTTTGACATTTTTCACAAAAAATAAAACAAAATCCCTTCCAAAAAAAGGTATCTTTTTTTTAAATCCATTTTTATCAACTACACTATGGGTGGGAAAAAATTGGTTTACTCAAACTAGCCTCAACCAGCTTCTACATTTTCCACGGTCACAAAACTGATCTGGAACCAGGTGTATGCATTCCTCACTGCGTCCGTGGGAAGAGCTGTCAAAGCAGGTGGTGCATTTTCTTCCGCGCCCCAAACAGAGTAATTCATGGGAGTACAACAGGGTGAATAAGGGACCGGAAATTGCAGTTGGTGAAGTCATAGAAATTCTCCGACATAAGCCGCTGATTTTTGGAAGGTATGCCAAGGAGCCAAACCCAGCTGCCAAACATGGGTTTGTCAATGAATGACATCCAGCTAGATATAGCGGCCGAAAAGGCCCTGTTATGGTAAATAACACAATATTTTGCGCTTTATCACAATATCTAACTAAAGTTAATTTTTTAATATTACGTTTTAGTATTATTACTGCTTCTACCGCTACCAATTATTGTTTTAGTAAGCCCACTGGCTACTTGAAACACAAGAAGATAAATAGACAACTGAATTCTATATATCACTGATAGGGACATCAGTTACTATGTCAACCTAGACATCACACATACACACAGACATACACACAGACATACACACACATATCTTTAAGGCGTCAAACTGCGTTTGACCCTCTGGCCGAGAACTGATGAGGAGTTCGTTACCTCCCGTGTCTATTTCTCGTTTGTTGTGCATCCCTTATGTTTTGTTAACTTATTGAATGGAACACCACGTACGGTTATTTTTGTTGATATATATATATATATATATGTGTATATATATATTGGAAGGTTTGGAGATGATGTGCAGGTATTAGATATTAGAAGAAATGAGGTAATCAGAAGATCGGATGGTTCATATTTACAGATATTTATTTATATATTACATTTTTTACATATATATATCATATCATTCAGATCATATGTATATATATATATATATATATATATATATATAGGTGAGAAAGTTGGTATGTGCAAGCACGTGGTTGAATATATAGAAAATAGTAAAAAGTGAAAAAACTGCAGAAGGCTTGTTTTAGAAGGTTAAAAAATATATATTTGAGACAATATGTCTGAAGGATGTTATAAATTTTTTTTCCTACAATGACATAATTTTTGAAGAAAGACCGATTTCGCGTTCAGCTTTTCAAATTTCTTACATGTAAGAAATTTGAAAAGCATGTCCTGTACTTGTTTTCTTGTTGTAAAAACTTTTGTTTTTCCCGTTTCTACGTCTTGTTGTGATGTCCTGTACTAAATTATATTTATTTATATATGCGTGTATATATACATGTAGGTACGTACATATATGTTTGTATGTATGCATACTCTTTACTCTTTACTCTTTTACTTGTTTCAGTCATTTGACTGCGGCCATGCTGGAGCACCGCCTTTAGTCGAACAAATCGACCCCGGGACTTATTCTTTGTAAGCCCAGTACTTATTCTATCGGTCTCTTTTAGCCGAACCGCTAAGTGACAGGGACGTAAACACACCAGCATCGGTTGTCAAGCAATGCTAGGGGGACAAACACAGACACACAAACACACACATATATATATATACGACAGGCTTCTTTCAGTTTCCGTCTACCAAATCCACTCACAAGGCATTGGTCGGCCCGGGGCTATAGCAGAAGACACTTGCCCAAGGTGCCACGCAGTGGGACTGAACCCGGAACCATGAGGTTGGTTAGCAAGCTACTTACCACACAGCCACTCCTGCGCCTATATATTTTATTTATTACATTATTGTCTGACAGCGCCTCGCGTCAGGTTCGTTTCCATTCGTCGGTTCGTTCCACTTCTTGTCTCCATTTAATTTTTATATAAATATTTAAGACGCGAAATTCTCTCCCTTTGCTTTACCCTCTCCATTCTCTCTGTCCCTCTCACTCTTCCTCTTTTCTCTCTCTTAGCAGCGTGTCCCCCTCCTCTTTCCTTCTTTCTCACTGCCAGCCTAAAAAATTTCTTTCTTTTGCACGCTGCCTCTGCTACTGAAAAGTCATGCTTTCCACACGCTGCCACACAAAATCTTTCGTCTAGCCAAAAAACGGCCTTTTCGTTTGTTTGTTTTTTTCTCATTTGTTCTCTTGTTTGTTTGATTTCCCGTATTGTATTCTCTTTTTATTTCTCGTCTTGTATTTTTTTGTACATGTATTTTTTTCTTGTATTTTATTGTGCAGTTTTATTGTTACATCCTGTTTGTGTTCTTACCCGTTTTACCCCGCTGCTTGGAATTTTATTTTAATTCTCTCGCAGGAAGGCCTAGTTGACGATGTGTCCTGTCTTGCCTTCGAAACACGCCTGAGTTAACTAGCGACAGCTGATGACGGTGAGATTTTCCTTGTGTAGCATGTCCTGTACTTGTTTTCTTGTAAAAATTTTTGTTTTTCCCGTTTCTACGTCTTGTTGTGGCGTCCTGTACTTACGTATATTTATTTATATATGCATGTATATATACATGTAGATGTAGGTACGTACATATATGTTTGTATGTATGCATATATTTTTATTTATTACATATATATATATATATATATAGATGAGAAAGTTGGTTTGTCAAAGCACGTGGTTGAATATATAGAAAATAGTAAAAAGTGAAAAAACTAATATATATACATACATACGTACATACATACATACATACATACATACATAGATACATACATACAATATTAGATGAATATAGAGTGGTAATAAGAAAAAACAGATGACATTGGAGAAAAAAACAGAGGTTATGTCATGAACTGATATAACTAAAAGCAATTTCTGCTATAAGATGTGGTTGACTATCAGTCGAGTACCCGGATAATTCTATAGCTTCATCGTACCCTTGAATATGAAGTTCACTGATGCCTTAATTTTTTTCTCTGATTAGGTATAAAAATGCCAGTTATATCAGCCTAAAAAGCAATGAAATTCAGTCTATCTGTACAAGGGAAAAATCGCGAATTTGGACACACGCCTGATTGCACACTTAGAGCACGAATACATAGCCTAATGTTCTATGATTCTTCTATTATCTGTTAGATAATCTTAATGACCTTACAAACATTTTGTTCCATCCACTCTACTTTCACCAGGGTTTGTGTCAGTATATATACGGATCTAAGCCACATACATTTGTGTGACTGTCTATACATATATATATACACATATTCTCTATTTCTGCTTTTTGTGTGTAGGTCTGTATCTGAGTACGTTTTGTTCGGGCAATATATACTCTTTACTCTTTTACTTGTTTCAGTCATTTGACTGCGGCCATGCTGGAGCACCGCCTTTAGTCGAGCAAATCGACCCCGGGACTTATTCTTTGTAAGCCCAGTACTTATTCTATCGGTCTTTTTTGCCGAACCGCTAGGTGACGGGGACGTAAACACACCAGCATCGGTTGTCTAGCAATGCTAGGGGGACAAACATAGACACACAAACACACACATACATATATATATATATATATATATATACATATATACGACAGGCTTCTTTCAGTTTCCGTCTACCAAATCCACTCACAAGGCATTGGTCGGCCCGGGGCTATAGCAGAAGACACTTGCCCAAGATGCCACTCAGTGGGACTGAACCCGAAACCATATGGTTGGTTAGCAAGCTACTTACCACACAGCCACTCCTGCGCCTATATTGAAAAATAAAAATAAATTCCTAAGGGCGCCCTTTGTGACTCCAAAATTGATTGAGAACCTTTGTTCTAACTCATGTCCATTGTCCGGAAATCTTTCGTCATACATCTGTGACCTCTTCAGCGACACTTTTGATCCTCATGTATGTTCTTGTTCCGCTTAGTCCATTCTCTGTGCTAAGCGGAGCAAGAGCACAGACGAGAACGAAAAGTGTCGCTAAAGATGTCATTGATGTGAGACGAAAGACTTCCAGACAATGGACATGAGTTAGTATAAGAACAGTAATAACCTAATGAAGAATGAAGATATATAGTGCATTTGTTTATTTGGCAAACAAAGTGACCATCCCGAAATAATATATATATATATATATATATATATATATAATATATATATATATATTATATATATATATATACGTGTGTGTGTGTGTGTGTGTGGTGTGTGTGTCTGTGTGTGTGTGTGTGTGTGTGTGTGCGTGTATGTGTATGCGTGTATGTGTGTGTGTGTGCGTATCTATGTATCTTTGTATGTAGGTGTATATTCGGGCACTGATACCCCGATTAGTCAGCGGGCTGAGGAACCAAAAACAGGGCGAAATCACGTGATCTGCTAGTTCCGGAGGCTGTAGCAGACCACTCTCGTCTGCGAATCATATAAATATTAGTGTTTTATACACCTCGAGTACATAAGTGAGATCTTCTCTAAATAAATAATGGTGTTATAAAAAAACAAAACAAAAAAAAAACATCTGCGTTACGTTAGACATAATGACTGCTTTTTTGTTCTTAATACTGCTTCTGTAGCTATTTACTTCGTTAGAAACAAACTGAATGCTAATATAGCACAATGTTGGCTAAATTTCCTTGAAACAGTTGACCAAGTTCTTCCACGGAGCAAAAACGGGGCCTGAATTCTTGCAGCAGTCTTTGGTTCCGCTAAAGTTTACCAAGAGTCAGCTGGTGGTGCTAAAAGAAATAATGGTTTATATTTTACAGCAGAGACACTTGAAAGTAATACTGTCAACAGCTATTCAGCCTGATATATTTTATTTTAAAATTTGTCCTTTATCTTTTATCTTTTAACCTTGTAATTGTTCCAGTCACTAGAATACCGTTATGCTGGGACACCGCCTTGAGGAATTCTTAGTCAAAGAAATCAACGACAGTACTTTTTTTAAAGCCTGCTGTCACTTAATCTATCGTTATCTCTGGTCGAAACGCTAAGTTACGGGAAATAAACAAATTCACGTTTTTGGTAGAACGATTTAGACAGCAATAGAAGTCCAAGTGGATAGTGAACAATACGTATTTCTACCAGAAGTAGCATCTACCAGCATCTAACGTAACAGTCACCTTACATTGGAGTATTCTTTTCCTAGGCATAACACCTTTATCTCTATCTTGTCGGAGGAAGGTGGAATTCCGGACAGCGCGGAGACCCATAGTTCGCGTCATTGATTCATTACGTAGCGAATGGCGTACTGCACATTTCTGAGAGGAAGGACAAACAGGACAAAGGAAAATCTGTCGCAGCACATGTCATCTCAGAGTATAGTTTTTCCCCATTCAAATAGAAATAATGATTAATCCGGCTACATACCTATCGTCGCTGTGATAAAGGTTAATAGGTTCAAACTGTGCCGGAAACGTCGCGGTTGTGGCCCCTTTTTATAACAGTCTCAGCTCGAGGTGGCAAATGAACACCAAGTGATTAAAGACAAACTGAATATGTGAAATCCTACCCTGTCTACAAGAGCATCAATGTGGCATTCACTTGATTCGTAGATCTTGAGATGGAGGTATAGAGCAAATGCAATGTTTCTGTGTACATGGCTGAGAGGTTTGAGTGTAAGCTTGCCATTTTTCAGGGAGTTACCATTGCTGAACTGCAAGATAGCGCGCATTATGATGAATAGCTCTATGTGTTGACCGAAATACATGTGATAATATCCCAGTCGTTAGCTTAGTTAAATTCTTGAGAGTGAGGCCATCTTCAAACCAATCGGTCCAACCTACCCCAAGTTCTTAGTCTAAACTTGTATCGCATTGGCCACGAAGAAAGTCATGGAGTAGAGCAGAACAGGTGATGTTAAAAAAAATATAGAGTACTCGAATGCTGAATTATGGTGGGGCCACTGAGTCTTAGAAATAATGTTGCAGATGTAATCTGTGCAAGAAAAAATACTTATGTTAAGTTGCCAGACTCACGATATTTCGACGTACACTTCAGCAAAAATTATAGCTTCAGGGGTGTATACTACTCTTTTGACAGAATGAATGCTGGTAGTAAGGTAATCTAGCGAAATCCTTTGGTTATTCTACCAGTTGCTCTTCCTTCATTTACATGTACACTTGAATGGCTTTCAAGTGAACCGTTCAATCATCAATATACACGACGTGCTTTGAGAACAATTGAATCTCGGTCAGGAAAGCGAATGAAACGAATAACGTGGTGAATTTGGCTTTCTTCACAATACACATTCACATCGTGTCAAATGAAAGGGGTGAAATAATGTTGCACAAATGGGTACGAGGGTTTTGACAGGCCATTGCATCGATATATCGCATAACCCGGGTTGGAAAGTCTAGATGGTGCACCAATACATTTAGAACAATTCGTGAACATCTAACACTTGATGAAGTAATGAAAGTGAGCAGCTTTACTGGGAATCATTACCAACACTGCATTGCCAAGAAGAATGAGTATGAAAGGGACTAACTCTTACCAACCTCTTGGGCATGCTAAGCTTTTTACTACATGAAAATTTTTCCCACATCTTCAATTTTATTTTACGTAGAGCAAGATTATAAACTATAAGGCTAATGGCATTTCAAATCTAAGCAGTATAAGTTATTCTTCCTGGGTATATATATATATATATATATATATATATATATATATATATATATATATATGTGTGTGTGTGTGTGTGTGTGTGTGTGTGTGTGTGTGTGTGTATGTGTAAGCGTGCGCACGTATATTCCTAATACTCTTCATAAATCATTAATTTCTTAATTAACTGTTTCATTATGTAATTATTGATGTAATTACATCATTGTTGTCACTGCTGATCTCAGCAACCTTGCAGGCATTCACAGAGATCGATGATTGTGCAATCATGAAACAGTAAGTGTCATCTACTTTGAGTTATTCAAATATACTTACTGAACAAAGATGACAATGAAAAATGAAAATGTTATTATGGGCAACAAAGATATTGAAGTCTTGTTCGAACAGCTGCTATTGACGTATGTATTTACATAATAATGAAGTGAACTAAAGTACTGACGAATACTGCTTGTCTGATGTCCAAACTTGGGTTTCTTCGCTAGATAAAAATCCGCATTTCCACTGCACACCCATACACCCACATAGGCATAAATAAAGAGAGAGAAAATAGATTACACATACGTACGTACACAGAGAGACAAATAGACAAACAGACAGACAGACTGAAGGTAGGTACAGCTTGGAACAAATAAAATGAAGCAGAATTTAGTACGCGAGTTCTGTTTCCCTTAGTCTCTGCCTTCTATTTTTCATCGCCAAACAGTTACTAGATTAGTGGTACAATGACCCACGTATTGGCCCGTCCCATGAATAATGCGGTTTTTTAATTGCATGAACTAGAAATCGGAGGGAGCGGGATAAAGTACATTTATCAACTTGCTATAAAAGCAAGTAGTGATTTTACCTTATATATATTCTTAGTGCAAGTTTTGAAGAGGGTAATCCTATTTTAATAGTTATTTTATCAAAGCTACAATGGAAGTGACAAAGAACCGTATTCGACATATTTTGCTTAATGAGTTCAATAAAAGTATCAATGCAACGGCAAGTGCGATGAATATTAATGCAGTATATGAGGATCGTACAATAAGCGTAAGCCAGTGTCAACGGTGGTTCCAGAAATTCCGAGTCAGAAACTACAGCCTAGAAGACGGGCCTCGTCCTGGAAGATCTGTAGAGCTTGACGAGGACGTACTGCAAACCCTGGTGAAACAAAATCACATGGCAACTAATGAGGAGCGAGAAGACGAGCATGGAGTTGGTCATTCAACCATTTATCGATACTTGCGTGCCATCGGAAAAGTCAGCAAATTAGGTCAATGGGTTCCTTACAAACTTCCCGAGTCTAATTGCACACGGGAATGAATATGTTCTGTTCTTTGCTGTCACGTCTCAACACTGAAACTTTTTTGAACCGAATAGGGACTGATTACGAGAAATAGGTTCTTTATAAAAGCGTCAAGCGCTGAAAACAGTGGGTAGGGAAAGGAGAAACACCGGAACCCCTTGTTAAAAAGGTCTTCACCCACATAAACTGTTATCTGTTTGGTGGTTTAGTTCACTTTGAAATTTTAAACCCAAACCAAACGATAACAAATGGGTTCTACTGTAAGCAGCGTGAGCGACAAAAATCAGCGCTAGAATAAAAACGACCATCTTTGGTTTCAAGACGAAAGGTGTTCTTCCATCAGTTAATGCTCGACTGCATACAGCAAGCATGTCATTCAAAAGGCTGGAGCAGTTTGGATGGGAAACAATGTCCCACCCATCATACTCGCTGGACGTTGCCCCATCTGGTTATCAGTTATTCCGCAGTCTTCGAAATCATCTGGACGGAAAAAAATATGAATTTTGTAGACGATGTCAGAACAGTACTGGGGGAGTATTTTTCGTCATGGACAAATTAATTTTGGAAGAAGGGCCTTGCAAGCCTTTCAGACAGATGGACGAGCATTGTAGAAAATGAAGGAGAGTATATTTTAGGTGGAAAAAATATTTTATTTATCTTATCATTGGAAAATAAGGAAGTATTAAAAAAAGCCCATTATTTATGACATGACCCAATATTTCACGTTATCTCAATTTTGGTAAGTTCCACGCACAAAACCGTTGATCTCTGAATCACAATTATGTACACACACGTACACACACACACATACATTTATATATATACATATATATATATATATACATAAATATATATATATATATTATATATATATATATATATATATATATATATATATATATATATATACATATATATATATATATATATATATATATAATATATATATATATAGGCGCAGGAGAGACTATGTAAGTACCTTGTTTACCAACCACAGGGATTCGCATTCAATCTCTGCGTGGCACCTTGGGCAAGTGTTTTTACTATAGCCTCGGCTCGACTGAATCTTTGAGTGGATTTGGAAGAAGAAGACTGAAAGAAGTCCGTTTTAAATATATATATATATATATAAATATATATTCACTATGAAAATACTTAAACCTATTATAGGGTTAGATTTATCCAAGGTACCTTGTTTAATATACTTTGAAGAGATATTTCTTCTATAAATATATCATAAAACATAAATATTCTTAAGTTTGAAAATGGAGAGATTAAATGGACATAAATTAATTTATTAATTAATTAATATTGCCTACAATTGTTTCACTTCACTTCCAATTTAAATTGCCAAACATATACAATAACATGAGCTTGCACTTTGAGTATCCTGTGTAGAAAATCTTCTGGGCGAAAATGAACATTACATAGTTTACATTTTGATCAGTCGAATTACTACAACAGTCTAAGCAGATGAAAGAATGTTTATTGTGTGTGTGTGTGTGTTGTGTGTGTGTGTTTGTGCATATGTTAATCTTTTTATTTTCATTTAAATACAATAATGATGATAATAAATTAAAATGTATAATAATGAAAATAAAGGATAAAAATAATGATTAATAATAAATAATGAAAATAATTTAATATGTTAATAAAAATATAAAATAAAAATGAAATAAAGTTGTTTTACAAAATATGGACCATTTTGCTTTATGTATGAGTGTATATTCGTGTGTTTACATGTGTTTCTCGTATGTGTATATACGTTATTGAACACAATGACGGATGTATTCGTTTATGCATGAGTGTGTGTGTGTGTGTGGTGTGTGTGTGTGGTGTGCGGATATAGTTCCTTACTACTTAAGTTGTATTATTAGTGCGTAAGTGTGTATGTATATTAGTAAAATATTACCGAATATTTCCATAACTATATATGCATTTATATGTAGGTATATTTATAGCGCATTTCAGTTTATGGATGATTGTTTATATATCTGTATATAGGCGCAGGAGTGGCTGTGTGGTAAGTAGCTTGCTTACCAACCACATGGTTCCGGGTTCAGTCCCACTGCGTGGCATCTTGGGCAAGTGTCTTCTTCTATAGCCCCGGGCCGACCAAAGCCTTGTGAGTGGATTTGGTAGACGGAACCTGAAAGAAGCCCGCCGTATATATGTATATATATGTGTGCGTATATGTTTGTGTGCCTGTGTTTGCCCCCTAGCATTGCTTGACAACCAATGCTGGTGTGTTTACGTCCCCGATACTTAGCGGTTCGGCAACAGAGACCGATAGAATAAGTACTGGGCTTACAAAAGAATAAGTCCCGGGGTCGAGTTGCTCGATTAAAGGCGGTGCTCCAGCATGGCCGCAGTCAAATGACTGAAACAAGTAAAAGAGTAAAAGAGTAAAGAGTAGATGTTTACTGGCTGAGTTGATTTATGTGTACGTAAGCCTGTATGTATGTTAGTAACGTATTCTGTCTGTTTGTCTCAATATTTTTTACGTATCGTTTGATATTTCGATACTGAGATGATATATTTTTGTCACACGCTTAATAAAACTGAGAGAAAATATTCGTGTACACTTGACACCTGAAGGATGAAACACAAAGTTGACACTATCACCATGTCAACTCAGAAAATAAAGAACCTAAAGTTAACCCCTAACTTATCAATTTATTTGTTGCTTTCATCCAATTAAAGTTTGTGCTTCGAATACAGATGAAATACGTATCGCTCCAAGGTATGTTTTTCTACATTTTACGCATACTGGACATAGCGTAATATAAATATATGCCATCTCGATCAGGAATCAAAAATCAAAACTGAGATAACTTAGGGTTCAAAGGCCATTACCTTTTCCTTGCATCGCCAAAAGGCCTGGGAAATCTATGCGGTGTAGGTCTCCATGTGTTCAAAGAAGAATTATATAAATTCTCGTATAATATACTGACGAACTTATAACACAGGAAGAAACACCAGGACCGATTCGGGTCACAGGTCCGAGAATTTAGTCTAAAAGAAGCAAGTAATAGTGTTAAAGACAACGTCCCTGGATGAAACTGATAACTATTTAGAATAATAGAATGCTGCAAATTTACATTCTAGAAGATAACCCAGAATCCGACCATATGATGATCATATGCAACAATTAATCTATAAGTCAGTTTATAGAAAAGTTTTATTAGTTCACTTGCTATGATAAAGTCAAGAAAAGAATGTGACTTTCAGTGTTATTGAAATACTTAGATAAAGAAACAGTACCATCCTCCATGGCTGATTATTGACTTTTAACGCCAAAAGATTTTCTGAAATTCTTCTCCAAAAACACACGCCTTCATTTGCCTTCTTATCATACAGCTTACGTACATTATGAAAACGCCAACACAATGTGTAATAAAAATTCAACGGAACACTAAATATCTGAACAAGGAAATAACAAATAAAAGGGTAATTGTTAAGAAAAAAAAAGAAAAAAGGAGATTAAGCCATAAACATTTCTTTCTCTTCTCTGCTGAATATCAATAGAAGACTTTTCGTCATAACATTCATTTTCGTTGAGAAGTACACAGCAAATATATGTATGTGTGAGTTTCTGTGTCTGTTACGTGTGTGTGTGTGTAGGCATATACACAGATGCATACGTATATACATGTGTGTACATATAATATTACTCATCTAGACATGATGTCACAAGTACCATGTAGGACAATAGGCTGCAAATAGTCATCTTAAATGCTTCTTCTGTATTTCCTGTACTGATGCATTGCTATTTATAGTATAATAGTGATGATGAGGATGATGATGATGATGTTGATGATAAGTTAATAAAATAATAATAATAATGATAATAATAATAATAACAACAACAACAACAACAATAATAATAATAATAATAATAATAATAATAACAACAACAACAACAACAACAACAATAATAATAATAATAATAATAACAACAACAACAACAACAATAATATAATAATAATAATAATAATAATAACAACAACAACAACAACAATAATAATAATAATAATAATAACAACAACAACAATAATAATAATAATAATAATAACAACAACAACAACAACAATATAATAATAATAATAATAATAATAACAACAACAACAACAATAATAATAATAATAATAATAATAATACTAATAATAATAATAATAATAATGCTAATAATAATAATAATAATGGGAAAGGGACGAAGAAAAGAAGAAAAAAGAAAATGAAAGATGCATATTCCTATTGTTCATATTATTAATTTTTTTATATGAATAATAATAATAGCATTGTTATTATTATTATTATTATTATTGTTATTATTATTATTATTATTATTATTATTATTATTATCATTATTATTATTATTATTATTATTATTATTGTTGTTATTATTATTATTGTTATTATTATTATTATTATTATTATTATTATTGTTATTATTATTATTATTATTGTTGTTATTATTATTATTATTATCATTATATTATTATTATTATTATTATTATTATTGTTGTTATTATTATTATTATTATCATTATTATCATTATTATTATTATTATTATTATTATTGTTATTGTTATCATTATTATTATTATTATCACTACTAGTTTTATTAGCAACATCATTACCGTAATCATTGTTAATACTGATTCTTTTGATGGTATTGCTAACATTGAAATTCCTGAAGAAACAGCAGCAGCAGCTGTAGTAGTGCAGGCAGCAACAGCAACAGCAGCAAAAGTAGTAGTAGTAGTAGTAGTAGTAGTAGTAGTAGTAGTAGTAGTAGTGATGGTGGTAGCGGTGGTGGTGGTGGGTGATGCTAGTAGTAGGAGTTGTAGTAATATTAGTAGTAGTAGTAGTAGTAGTAGTAGTAGTAGTAGTAGTAGTAGTAGTAGTAGTAGTAGTAGTAGTAGTAGAAGCAGCAGCGGCTGTAGTGGCTGAGGTAAACACATTTCAATGGTACATTTTGTATTAATGGCTGTTTATTCAAAAGTTAATTCCTATTGCTCTTCACCGTTGCCAACTGAAAAGTAAAAATAACATCATAGTCATGCTTGTTTCTAAATTTCTATCTTCTTTATATTTAAAAAACACGTCCAGTATGTTTGCCATTTAGTTTTTTCTATATTTCAATTCTTGTAATGGTAAAAACAAAGGTAAAGAAAAAAAACTATGCGGCATTTTCATGTATTGAATGTTAAGTGACGAATAAAAGCTGCACTCTCTCTGAGCATGTGCATACATACACCTATACATAAACATCCCTCCATACATATATATATATATATATATATATATACATAAAAATACACACGAAAACACGCATAAACACACAAATACAGACACACGTACGCACATACACACACGCACACATACACACACACACACACACATATATATATATATATATATATATATATATACACTTACATATATACATATGTACACACAACCTCATATATATATACATATGTGTATGTATATATCACTTTGATCTCTTTGACCGACCATATATGTCTGTGTATGTTTATAGGTGTGCGAGTGTGTATGTGTATGAGTATGTGTATGAGTGTATGTGTGTGCGTGTGCGTGTGTGTGTGTGTATGAATGTGTGTGTGTGTGTGTGTGTGTTTCTGTCTGTCTTGCATGTTAAAAAGTAACACACGAGTTGATATATATAAGGAAAATAGTACAAGGTAGAAAATGCTAACATAATTTTATCATGCTGAACATTTTCAAAGTCTTTGCGACTTTTTAAAATAAGGGTAAAGCATGAAAAAGAGTTAAATTGTGGAAAAATTAGTTGCGATGAAATATGACTCTTTGCTATTGCGCTGATTATAGGTTGCATCGTCCTTTAATTTATAGAGGAGAAAATTCTGAAGTTGCGTTGTTCGTTAGTGATGCAAATGTCGATGTATACGCTGCTATTTTTCTGTATTCCCAAATTTTAATCTGGGATCTACGTAGACCGTTTTGTGGTTAGCCTACGTATTGCTATGGACACCTTGAGCATGTTAATACACATATTTGGTTTTCCAAAGCACATGTGAAGTTGTTTTTCACTGTAAAACGTTGACCTTGTTTGAAGGAGAACTTTCCTTCAATTAGGTTAAACGGGTAAACCACAGTTAGGTCTTCGGCATTTTTTTACTGACGGTTTCAACGTGTTGCTGAGTGTACTTGGGCTTGTGTTAGGAGAATTTTCATTGAGTTGGATTGTCTTTTACTCTTTATGATGGTGTGCATTTGGAGGATTAGATTCGTCCGTGGTCCCTTTTTAGTAGAGGAATATTATGGAGAATGGTGTCGAAGGCTTCATTGTTAAGGGGGTTCTGTATGCAGATGAATGGTAGAGATTTTGGTTGTAATTCGTTCTCTAGTTTGGGATGTCTGAGTTCGAGGGTGTTGAGTTGTCTGGCATATTGAAAGTCTATATCAATAGGTGATGGTGAGTAGTTCCTGCTGATTAGTGTATCCTTCATTTCATGCAGTCGTGTGTCCCTGGTGATTGTATTAAAAACTATAGTAAAAATCCGTTTTGCTAGGTTGAAGGGGATATTCATTCTAGTGTGTCTGGGGTGGCATGAGTTGAACGGTACATATTGCTTGGATTCCGTAGGCTTATAGTATATGTCTGTTTCTATTTTCTCAATGAGGACACCGAGGAATGGAATTTGTTGATGGCTATATTCCAGCGTAAATTAAATATTTATGTCAAATCCATTTATAAGTGCTTGAAATTCTTTGTCTCTCTATACGTTCTTTTCAAAGAATGAAGCAGTCATCTAGATACCTCTTCCACTTATTTTCTATGTAGAGGAAGGATGGGTTTGTTATATTTTTCTAGTACTGTACGATAAAGACTGATTTCTAGATATTCCATGACTAAGTTAGCAAAGAAGGGAGCCATTCTCG
The DNA here is from genome assembly GCF_006345805.1 of Octopus sinensis. Classification (NCBI taxonomy): domain Eukaryota; kingdom Metazoa; phylum Mollusca; class Cephalopoda; order Octopoda; family Octopodidae; genus Octopus; species Octopus sinensis. Next base: position 98,110,468 of record NC_043006.1, on the reverse strand, counting down.
TATCCATCGTAGTCCCCGATTTTTGTCGAAAGAAGTAGTCTTTGAAGACGAAGAAGTTATTTTCCAAGATGAATTTTAGTCCTCCTATTACGAATTCTTTCTTGATGCGGTGCGGGAATTCATTGATGTAATTCTCTAGCCAGAGTTGGATTGCCTCCATTCCTAGGCTATGGGGGAGATTAAAATAGAGGTTGACTACGTCGAAGGATACTTCTAGGGTGCTTTTATTTATTGTTTCAGTGGGGTGACTGAGCATATCTATGTCGTCAGCTTTTGATGTGGCTGAGGAATGGTTTTAAGAGGGTATCTAAAAAGATATTGAGGCGGTGGGTTTTCCCTTGCAGGACCTGCT
>NC_043006.1:98060116-98105116 GCF_006345805.1 Octopus sinensis | reverse complement strand
CGTAGGGGAAACGGCAAGAAGCATAGGAGAGCGGGTAAATGAGCATTGGAGACAACTCAAGGAAGGTAAAATCTCATTGATTCTGTACCAACACGCCGAACAGGAACACGGGGTGTCAATCAATAACATAGAAATTAAAATATTATCCACACATAGATCAGATGCAACAATTAGACAAATTACAGGAGCTACACACATAATAGAAAATAAACCTAGCCTGAATAGAAAACCAGAATGGAGCACTAACACACACCACAACATATGACGATAGAGGATCCTGAAAACATAATAAATACACAGATAAATAAACTAATAGAAATAAATAACTATTTATATGTATATATATATATATATATTATATATATATATATATATATATATATATAAAGATATATATATATATTATGACGGGCTTCTTTCAGTTTCCGTCTACCAAATCCACTCACAAGGATTTGGTCGGCCCGAGGCTATAGTAGAAGACACTCGCCCAAGGTGCCACGCAGTAGGAGTGAACACAGAATCATATGTGGCTACTTACCACTCAGCCACTCCTACGCCTATTACATTAACTGGCATCTAGTGCATCCATATTCTTACGAAGTGAAAGAAAAAGGGTCGGCCTGTTGTAAAGGAAATGAAACTAAATACCGCAAAAATTATTAAAAATCCCCTCCCTCCAAAAATTGCTGGCCATGTTCCTAAATTTGAAACCATGCTTCTGCTTTTCATTATTATTGCTATTACTATTAAGGCGTCAACCTTGCAGAATTGTTAGCACGGCAGACAGACTGCTTAACAGCATTCGGTCCGTCGTTACGTTCTGAGTTGAAATTCTGCAGGGTTTCATATTATTATTATTGTTGTTGTTGTCGTTGTTGTTGTTGTTGTTGTTGTTGCGTGAGAGAACAGTGCATGCCATCAAATTGACACTGGGGTAGAACCTATCCTTTTAGTACAACCCCCTGTACGGATAAGTACTGTACTCTATGTAGATTTAGCCCACAAACAAACTGTAAAGCCAAAAATGTAGTCTATAGTATAAGATGTATAGAGGGACGATGCAGTAACAAGACAACGACATACGTAGGGGAAACGGCAAGAAGCATAGGAGAGCGGGTAAATGAGCATTGGAGACAACTCAAGGAAGGTAAAATCTCATTGATTCTGTACCAACACGCCGAACAGGAACACGGGGTGTCAATCAATAACATAGAAATTAAAATATTATCCACACATAGATCAGATGCAACAATTAGACAAATTACAGGAGCTACACACATAATAGAAAATAAACCTAGCCTGAATAGAAAACCAGAATGGAGCACTAACACACACCACAACATATGACGATAGAGGATCCTGAAAACATAATAAATACACAGATAAATAAACTAATAGAAATAAATAACTATTTATATGTATATATATATGTATATATATATATATATATGTATATATATATGTATATATATATATGCTGGCCACTAGATAATATGGATACTTAAATATCGATATTATCCTCATATATAAATATATATAATTCGTTATTATTTTCACTGCGGTGTTTATTTTAACCGTGTCGTACTTTGGGATGATTCGGCGGGTAATTTAACTGGCCGCGTGCATACGTGCATATGTATTTATGTATGGACGTTCGTATATGTAAGTATACCGTTTGTTCTGCATGTATATATCTGTATTTATGTACTCTTGATATATTCAACCGATGACGGTAAAGCTTATTTAAAGCAAAATCAGAAATCCTGGATCTTGAATTATTCAATAATTTTTGCTTGTATATTTTGTCTATCTGTCTTATCTCATGGTGCGACACGAACCCTTAACGTGGTTTTTATAGTCAGAGTTTCGACTGCTATTTCGGCATGTTGGTGTCTCTTAGACACCCTCATTTTTAATTGTTAAAAATTATTACCTTTGTACGGTATTTTTCCCATGCTGGCCACTAGATAATATGGATACTTAAATATCGATATTATCCTCATATATAAATATATATATATATATATATTTTATTTTTTTATTTATAATTTTTTTTTATTTTTTATTTTTTTATTTTTTTTTTTCGATTCGATTTATTATTGTTATTACTAGTATTGTTGTTATACATATAAGCATATGTAATGATAATAATAAGTGGATGTAAACACATGAACAACATAAGAATAAATGAATAAACAAAAACAACAAAAACAAAAAACAAAATACAAATTACATGAACATATATAAGCAGAAAATACAAATATTACAGGCACCCCTCCACATACACACACTAAATAAATATAACGCACATAGAGATATAAGCATGCGCAAATGAAGGCATACAATAGAAATACAAAATGGCTGACGGTTAGTAAGGAGAGACACAAATATGAAAGAAGAAAACAAAGGACCACTGATGCGGTCACAGGAGTGTGACGAAAGAACTCTGGCCGAAATAAGATTAAGATTAATGTAAAAAATAAATAACACTGAAGTAAAATAAGACCAAATATATAGTGCGTGTGTTTTTATTGGCTAAACTGGCAATATGACCATTCCGAAATATAACAATATCTGTTTCAACACACGACTTCACATAAAAAAATCTTGCACAACAAATATTTAAACGTATATATATATATATATATATATATTATATATATATATATATATATATATATTATATATATATATATATAGAAGAAAAAAGCAACAAGATGGATTAGTTTTTCAGTACAATTGTTTCATACGAAGAACAGCTTTATTAAAAGCTGCAAATATTTGCAGCTTTTAATAAACCTGTTCTTCGTATGAATCAATTGTACTGAAATACTAATCCATTTTTGTTGTGTTTTTCTTGTTTATAATCACCCCAACTTATTTTATGGTTAATACCATATAAATTTATTTCTGTGCATCTAAGTTAAGTAGCGCATTCATGTGAATTCATTGGAACTCACTTGAATCTTAATTGCTTTTACTATATATATATATATATATATATATATATATATATATATATATATATATATATATATATATATAATTGCAGCGTGGCAGGTGTTTATAAGCCAATTAAGAAACACACAAGACCGTTAGATTCACTTCAACATTCAAATTTAATTTGTCAAAACATTTTCGTCGCTTTGAGACCGCGACCTGTTCACTGACAAAACTTCGTGCTGCATCTGACAGATGCGCAGCACGCTGCAATTGTTTTCGTTCTAGCACACGATCTCAGATCCAGTCACTCGCTATGCAAGTACATCTCCCTAATATATATATATATATGTATGTATGTATAGAGAGAGAGAGAGAGAGAGAGAGAGAAATTTATGTGTGTGTTGTTTGTGGGAGTGTCTATATTTATGCAAGAAAACTCAATGCGAAAGTTTAATAATTTCGAACAAATATCTTCTTACATCACTGAGACCGAATAATTCTAGATAACAAAGTATTGAAATCGTCTGGGCATATTATTGGGGAAAGCAACCCAGTTCAATAAGCATTTTCATTTATATCTTTATATGTGTAGGGTGCGGGGTTTTCTCAATGAGATTTCTTTATTTTGAAAGAGATAACGAAATTATGGGCAAGGAGAATATTCTAATAATCTCTTCAAAATTTTGTTTCTACTCATCCCCCCTTGAATGAAATTTTTTTTTATCTAATAACGTATTGTTCGATAAAGTATTCGAAACTAGTCAATCTTGTTTATTTATTAGTTCGGGAAATTTCTCTCCGTTTTCAAATATCATTTCTATATATATGAAAAAAAAATACTTCACTCGTTCTTATCTCAAGGATTTTATTTGTCTCTATGATTTATTAGAAAATGTTTATGCTATTTTTAAATTATCGAATTTAAAGAATTGTTTATTGAGTTTATAGCAGCAAATTATGAAGTACCCTGCTATATTCCCTCCATTCGCAAACTACTGAACATAGTAACCATTTGTGTTCAACTAAACGTTTTATTAAATTTTTAATATATTACAATAAAATACACTTGAATTTATCATTGTTGAGAAATACATTTTCGAAAGCGTCTCAGCATTTCTCTCCGTTTCATACTCAGTTTTATTGATATATATTCACTAATTTTTTGTTTCCTTCATTGTCTTCTATATTTTTCTATTTCATAATTATGAGCATTATTTTTACTTTTATATATTTACATATTTCTTTAATTATGAGAAAACGAATTCGTTAATTGGTCTCTCGGGAAGAATGCAAGTGTTTGAGATTCAACACAACTAAACTCTTGGTAAAATTATGGTTTCTCCTCATATTCCTTCCTCGCTGATATTTTCATTTCTGATTTTTGTTATATTAATTAATTTGTCATTAACTTTGCTGCTGCTACCGCTTCTGTTGTTGTTTTTGTTGTTGTTGTTGTTGTAAATCAACAAACACGTTAGCAAGAAGCCTCAAAATTGCCTAGTTACAGTTTTAGTTAATTAATATTTCATTGAATGAAATCAAAGGGGTCTGTTAAATTCTAAGGACGAAAATAAGAATTGATTTTTCCTATAAATATTTTTATTCGGTTATTATTCAAACATTTAACTGTGTGTTATAGAGAATGAATATCGTGGAGATTAACATATTGTGATATCAACATATTTTCAACATCTCTCCGAAACTAATACCATCAGTGAGTGGAATCAATAAACTGAATAATTAGATTTAATAGCGAATGTGATTCTAATCAAGATTCTGTTAGTTTAAATTGAATGAAAACCGCTTGTGCATGAACAATGTTTATTTATTTATCATTTCTATACTGAATAAACGAAAAATCACTATGTGGCCTGGAAAGGCGATATCATTCGTAATACCGGTTAAAAAATTGGTAATTTATTATTCACGTGAAAGGCTCTCGATGTAATATATATATATATATATATATATATATATATATATATATATATATATATATATATATATATATATTATATTCTGGAATGTAACAGAGGCATATTCTGTCGAATTTCAATGCCCAAACAGCATGCGGCATTTGGCTCAGTACATGCAATTGTAAAATTAGATTATTCATGTTTCATTATAACTCGTTTAATAATAGACAGTAGAAAAGCTTAAAAGATGATTTAAACTGTATGCTTGGAAACAAAACACAATTATCAATTTAATTTTTCAATACGTAACTTGTATATGTGATAATCTAAATCTAAAAAAAGATCAAAGAGGTCCATTGCTAAAGAACTTCGGGTGTTAGAGTGGATTATCAGAACTGTGGTATATCGTGACATTCGATACAAATTTTATGTAATGAGGAAAGGCCAATTCGTGTCTGCAAAGAAACAGGGAAACCGTCTCATCTGTTCAAAACGGTTACTTAACAAAGTGAAAAACACTCATAAACAAGGCATGCTTTTTTTTTTCTCACGAAATAAACTCTAACCAGATCCATTGCCTCCAGTCTAAGCTCGCCGAAACGTGCTAAATGTCTCTGTAGCAGACTTATCAAAGACGTTGGTTCTTTGTTCCTGTCCATGAAAAATTGCAGCCTACAGCATACACGTGATCACTTGCGCAGTAACCTCAGTGACGTCACTCGGCACAATGCTTCATGAAGGTCGCTGCTAGCTCCGACTGCGCACGTAGATGTGTGCTTCCATCTATTGGCGTGCTATTGAACACGTCCGCGAAATTTTTCCTACCACCTCGTATACGCACTTACATACATGCATATATAAATACATACAGTTCCAGCCAAAATGTTCAGAACGGCATTGTTTTCGCCAGCAAAGTAGGTATAAGTTTTTATCAAAGTTGTTTTATGTTCTATAATTTTCACAGACAATAAATACAATATTAATTGTTATTGTCTGAGATTTGAGAGGATAATACAAAAGTTATGGATGATTTAGTGATTTACTGCAAAACCCATGCGGCCAAAATGATCAGAACGGTTGCTTTTACTCAATGTTTTAGTATATTTAACCGGTATATTTAAAAGCTTATACCTACTTTTCTGGCGAAAACAATGCCGTTCTGAACATTTTGGCCGCAAATATATATATGTGTATATCTATATATGTGTGTGTGTGTACATACATATAGGTATGTACGTGCATACATATATGCATGCATCTATCCATCCATCCATCCATTGATCCATGCAGACTTACATAATACATACATACTTACAATCATACATTCATACAGACCTCAATAAAATGTAAACACAACATACCTGATATAATGATTTGGGATAGAGAAAAGAAACTGTGCACACTTGTGGAAATTAGCTGCCCAGCGGATGTTAGCATAAAGCTGAAAATCAGTGAAAAAGAGAACACCTATGCTGAACCGTTGAGAAATCTACAGTTACTCTATCCGGATTACAAGTTCAGGTTTATACTTGTAATTATTGGAGCCGTGGGATATGTAAGACACTGCCTAAATACCAATCTTAAGAAATTAGGCTTCTCAAAACCAGAAAGGAGAAAGCTAATTCGAAGGCTACAAAAACCAATCCATCACTGGAACTGTACAAATCTGCAAAACTTTCCAGAAGTTCATCATTTAAATATATAGATATGAAACTATATGCGTGAGAACACATATATAAAACATACAAATCTGCACATATATACTTACATACATACATACATACATACATACATACATACTTACATGCATACATACATACTTACATGCACACATACATACTTATATACATACATACCAACAGATCTACATTGCTGTTGAGTTGAAATTCCAATGAAGGAGCCTTGGATCTAATTTAGAAACCGGTTCTTTCTCTATTGGCAAGGAATCTTGAAATAAACTGAATAAGATACATACACATATTTATGTATGTATGTATATGCATATTGTTGATGATAAAACAGTTTAATAAGCTTTCAGCAGTACGTTAAATAATGCTTTCACCGGAACATCTCTAAACACACCCAAAGTTAAGAATAATAGCATTTAGATATTGGTTTAAATAACTACTTCGTATACAACAAACTTAAAAGGTGTCCCTGGGATATGAAATCCTACACACAGTAGACATGACATCGGTTCTAATCCAAAAAACAGAATTACATACGTTATATATTGTATATGTATATACATATGTATATGTGTGTGTGAGAGTGTGTATGTGTGTGTGTTTGTTTGTATGTTCTCTGTTATTAATCGGAGAACAAGGATGCAAACATTCCTTAAAGGATTGTAGAGCCTTGGCGTGATTAAATCATATATATACACACACATATACATACATAGTTCTTAGCTATTAATCGGAGAGCTAGGATGCAGACATCCCTTACAAGATTATAGTTCCTTGGCATGATTAAATTGTGTATGTGTGTATATATATATATATATATATATATATATATATATAATATATATATATACACATATATATGTATATGTGTGTGTGTGTGTGTGTATGTATGTATATACAGATAGATACAGAGATAGATAGATATAGATATGCATATTTATATCTATACAAATACATATGCATATGTGTGTATGTATGTGCGTCTGAGTGTGTGTGTGTGTGTGTGTGTGTGTGTGTGTGTGTGTGTGTGTGTGGTATGTGTGTCTAGGTGTCCATGCGTTTTTGTGTGCGTATGAGTGTCTGTGTGCGACAGTATGAGTGTGCATTGCCTTCTGTTTACACGTCATAATTGTCAAATCAGTACTTTTTGCCGTCCTACCGCAACACATCAATTTTTCGTTTTTTCGTTCAACTTTAGAGCATACATCATGATGAATCTTCCCATGACTCCTCATGCCGAACATAACATGACAAACGAAAAGGACATCCTAAAACGAAAAAAAAACTTTTAAAAAGAACCAATATACTAAATAGAAGTATCTGATTTGGTTGTATGTATAAAGAATATTTGAACAGATATTTTGTGTATGAACAGTGAGGAAGTAATATAGGTTTGTGTATATAAATATAAAGGTGTAATTCAATCGTTTCTATGAAGTATCGGAGAACGTTCTTTTTGCTGAAATACTAATGTCTAACAGGGAAACACAGAAAGGAATAGAGGTGGGGAGAAAAATAATGAATGTAAAAGCAAGCCACTACATGTCTTGGTAAAATTGAAGAAAATAATGTCTGCGGGAGAACATATTGAAAATTGAAATTGCATTCGGGAAAACATATAAAGGAATAAAAATTAGACTGGTAGATGGTAGACAAGTAATAGACCAATGCACAACATAATACACAGTATTAAATTAGCAGCCGTAGAGTGAGTATTAGTACTAAATGTCTCGATTCGACGTCATGTGAGGCTGGTGTTTTCTTATAAACACACACACAAAGAAATACATACACAAACACACACACACACACACATACAAAGAAATACATACCCAAACACACACACACGCACACACATAAACACATGCGTGCACAAATATACACACGTGTAATTTCGCAACTTCATTGTCTACTCAGAATTATCCCATCGCTTGGACTGGCAGTCACTGGGAACATAAAATTAATTGTTTTCATACATGTTACGACACTTTCTTTACATATGTGCATGCATCCATGCACGTAGGTATTTATGTATATATGTATGTATATGTATGTATGCATGTATGTATGTATGTATGTATGTATGTATGTATGTATGTATGTATGTATGTATGTATGTATGCATGTATGTATGTATGTATGTATGCATGTATGTACATTTGTATGTATGTATTGCATATTCGGGTCGTCAGCGACCAAACTGGCAACACCATCGAACTTTCTTGGTATGGAGGGTGTTTGTTAGACATCCTGCAAGACGAAAAATAAAACCTGTCAAAGGGCGGAAGAGCACATGAGGCGTCAACGGCCATCCAACAATATGTGTACATGTGTGTGCATGCGCGGGGACGGGGAAATACCTGGGTTGATGTCCAGGTGCGTGGTTGGCCCACTGGGAGTAGGAGTCCCTCTATTGGCACAGAGATAAAACCTGCGACACTGACAATATTCGATGATGTAAACTAGTTCTTTTGGAGTTTATTTGTCCATGTTCAAAAATTGTGATTGGATTTGTGCAAATCGTATCCCCACTAAGAAATATTCACCATGCATAGGCATCGCTTGAATTAAGTAAGATTTATCACAAAAATGGCTGGTCGTTGCCTTCGCATGTGTGGGACTTTCGATCAGGCGATGGCAATTCTCGAACACGAGTTTGCACCAATCATGTATATATGTATTCATTCATTTATTCATTTAAGTTGTTCGTTCTGTACAGATTTCAACCATCATCATCCCTTTAGTGCAGGCGTTTGCTTTGAGTATTCATTGCCAAACGAGGCACGTGGGCGGATTATGGTGGAATTTTGGACACCTGGATGAAATATGAGTCAAAAACCAAAGAACCGAAGTAAGTCACTTGTCGATAAATAATCGACCGCTCTGGTTAGATACATTTGTTATCGACTCCAAAAGGTGAAGTGAATTTAGCCACCACAAAATTCGATCTTAGAGCACAGAATACCAAAGTTCTACGTATTGTTCAACTGAATACGACTAATGGATATGTACTTAGTATAAGTTAGATAAGACTGGGGCTTCTCGTTGCACCCGGCACTCAATCATACCAAAATAAACCGCCTTTCAAAACTAGAAAACAGAGTAAAAATTTACTACCTTTAATATCTACCTTTAATTTTGTTATTAAATATTCACGTTCATTTCATGGTCATATTTATTCTTAAACTAGCAGTATCGCCCCGCGTTGCTCAGGTTTGTAAGGGAAATAACTATAAAGCATTTTTAGAGAGTTATAGCCAAAAAAATGGAAAAAAATGATGGTAAAATTTTTTTTTAGTTAAAAAAGGTGGAGTTGCGTCCCCTAGACAGTTTGCGGTTTGTGTTTCTAATTCTCGACCCCATGTCGAATTTATCGATTTTTTTCAGAACTGGGGGAACTTCATAATTTTCGCTGCGTTAGTTTTGAATTATGACATTGGGCTATGTGTGTGTCAAATTTCATCAGAATCGGTTGAAAGCCGTAGTCAGGGTGAGGGTACAAGCAAACAGACACACAGAAACACGCACAGACAAACTGCCGTTTATATAGAGAAAGATACCTGCCCCATATCAATATTTGTGTAATAATATATGTATATATATATATATATATATATATATATATATATATATATACAGCTGTATCGATCTCCCTCCTTCACCAAAAGCCGATCGCAGAAGAATGGCCACAGAAAAGATGATACCACATGCGGTGCTCCAGCATTGCCACAACCTTTGGACTGAAACATATATATGAATTAAAAAATATATAGATACACCCCCCCCACACATATATATTTGTGTGTGCGTGCATGTTTCTTTTATTTTTCTGTGTGTAAGTGTAAATCTCCATGTAGGTACCTATGTGTATTTCTTGAGAGCTTCAAATGTCAATCCAAGCCGTGGGGTATGAACGTAAAATTAACAAAACAATTCTTCGAGCTGTAGGTGTAATGACAAATATGAATAGACCCATACCACTAATACCAGGTGACACATGGTTGCAAAACGCCGCTCACCTTTGCACCAGATAATTCCGGTTCAGTAGCATAGATCAAACAGTATATTCTCTGCACAAAACACAGGCTATAACACTATCCACCCAATCAATTAACAGAGCTCTTGCTAAACATATTCATTACAACCAAGACTAAATCACATAAAAGAACAGACAATCCTACATAACCGATACCAGGCATAGTACACCAATAACTCGATGTTATAATCTGGAAATCACACTCATAAGCAATCAGATAACATTTTAAAGCGCAAACCATAGAAGATAACACAATTCACTCTCTATATTCTCTACTCAATAGGCAGAACGCTCAACTAACACAAACTCCACACGAAATGCTGATACAGTTTACAGAAACGTTTTTACTTTCCCACAAGGTAATGGCACACGCACTTTAGTGAAAACAATGCTGCAGCTGCTCGCCCAGTATGGATTCACATGGAACAGAATAAATTTAAAAGAAAACAATGAACGATACAAAAGCAATATCCAAAATATGAAATATCTGATTGACAATAGATCCTGCAGTGTGAATAATGTAAGTTTATTATTTCATATAAAACTATATATCAAATCGTATAAGAATTTCGCTGGTCAACAGTGTATTCTCAATTGATGCCTCCTGCCTAGTTTATATTTCGGTTATCACTGAGTTGTGTATGTTTCGCTATGTATAATAGAATGTGGTGAGAAAAGATGGACGCAGAGATAATCATCGAAGTAAATATGTAGACATTGATAGACGCACATATATTTTCTTCGTATATTAATAGACAATATATATATATATAAGGATATGGTGTGTGTGCGTATGCATACAGGCATACATGTATGTATATAAATATATATACATATATATACATACATATATATATGCATATATACATGAGTGTCAGTATATATATATATATACACACACATTAATATACGTATGTATATGCATAGGTATATTGATAGACGCACATATATTTTCTTCGTATATAAATAGACAATATATATATATATATATATATAAGGATGTGGTGTGTGTGCATATGCATACATATATATATATATATATATATAATATATATATATATTATATATATATATATACATATATACATGAGTGTCTGTATATATATATATATATCCATATGTATATGCATAGGTATATGTATATATATATATATATATATATATATATATATATATATATGTCGGGGTTGCGACTGCGTGTGTGTGTATATGTGTGTGTACGCGTATTTGAATGTGAGGGCGAATTGTGCACGGTGAAAGAGATAGCGAGCGTGAGGGCTCGCGAGGAGAGCACAAAGCAGCTGTTATGGTGATGTACATTGTGTTTTAACGTCTATTAAGTTTGATATATCTTTTAAAGCTACTGCAAATCTACTTTATTTACCATTTATGAGCTAATATATACATACACACGCATGTATATATATAAAAATATTGCACAACAAATATATATATATATATATATACATGCAAACGCGCACTCACAAATGCACATGGTAACACCTAAAAACACAGACACACACACGCATACAAACACACACGCATACACTCACACACACACGCATGAACTTTACTTTATTCATTTGCTATAGTATACCTTTTAGGTATAAATATAATATTGAAATGATTTTAGATGTGATTTCTTTGTTGTCTCTCTCTCCATTCATTCGCTTTCTTTGTCTTCCTATCCTTGTATTTCACTAATTCTCGTTTTCACTCACGCTCTCTTTCTCTCTCTCCCTCTGTTTCTATAGATGTACAAATATATATATATATATATATATATATTATATATATATATACACATAAATGTATATGTATATATAGACACATATTAATGTATATATGTATATACATATATGCATATATATTTATGTTTGTATGTATGTATGTATGTATTGATATGTATATATATATATATATATATATATATATGTGTGTGTGTGTGTGTGTGTGTGTGTGTGTGGTGTGTGTGTGTGTGTGTGTGTGTGTGCGTGTGTGTTTATGTGCGTGTGTATGTTTGTATGCATACATCTATATATATATATATATATATATATAGATGCACACACATATAAGACACATACACACTGTTATGAAGCACTTCTATTGTTAATTTGTCTTTTCACTGCTAATGCTGCTGTTGTTACTGTTGTTCTAGCCATTTTTAATAGTCATCAAAAGATGTTAGCATCAAAGAGGAAAAAAAAAAAAACTAATAATAAATGCCAAGTACTTTACTGAATGCGAAGCGATAATGATTGTTTTGTTAACAGAATACTCGTCTCGCTCATTTCAGAATAGGTAAATGGACATTAAAGTGATGATGTGTAGACAATGACGTATGTTTAATTTGGGTTGCAATCGATTTTTTTTTTTAATGAATAGTTAATATATGAAAAGGATAGCGAAAACTAAAGGAAAAACAATAATAAAGAGAAGTACTGAATTTGTCACTGTGGTGGCTTTGAATTAAGTTTGAGTTAGTTATTTTGAGACGGTGCTGGGGAAAGAGTTGCCATAGTCTAATGGTGTTTGAGGTGGAAAGAAAGATAGAAGGTAGTCATTAGTAAATGTAAAGTAAGCACAGATACTTCAAAATCCCAATATATTGGCATATATTGATTATGTTTTCTGCAGTTATTCTCTGAAATAAAAGAATCAAAAAAGTAAATAAACGTTGATTCGTCGGCTATATAATTATAATTCTTTGCACAAAGTGAAAAGGAGTCATTCAAATGAAAAAGCATTAAAAGATATCTAAAACGTAGACACCCCGGGGCTAGCGACTATAACTTTTATATGTGTAACTATGTATCTATCTCTGTAACTATAATGAGATATATCTCTCTCTCTCTCTCTCACTATATATATATATTATATATATATATATATATATATATATATATATATATATATATATATATATATATATATACATATATATATATATAGTTGTGCATGCATACACACATATACACAAGTATATATATATATACATATATATATGCGTGCATGTGTGTGTTTGTATGTATGTATATTTATAATTACACAACCATCTCCGCCATATTGGAACAATTTGCCAAAGTGGGTTTTCTGTATTTTATCGGTAGATCTCTTTTGATTACTTTCACTTTTACAAGTCCGTAATTCGTACAACACTATTTAAGGCTTAAAAATTGCAAAAGAAACCGTTTCAAGTAAAAGTTCAAACGGCTGTCGTATTCGTATTCTTTATCAATCACGCTCATCATCATAGAAAGAATTAATGTAATAGGTAGTGTAGATGTTTCTTTGCCAAAGAAGAAGCTGACATTTGCAGCGAAGTATCCAGTTAAAAATATTAAATCTACTCTACCGGAAATTAAAAAGAATATGTTTAGTTATTACATATTGTTTCGCAATTACAATATTCACTAGTTTGGAATGAGTTGAAGCAATATGGATTTAGTTCGGTTCGTATAACTGCCAGTTTGAATCATAGATATTTTACTCACAATATTTATTGTGTTAAGAATCGAAAGACATATTAAAACTCATGGACAGATTTATGATTATTCTGTAAAGAAAACTGATGTAAAATTTTGTGTATTGCAATGTAACGTCACTGGGCTTTTATAACCGAAATGACATTAGTATTGGAATATGTATACTGGTTCATTTTCCTCTGGGCTGTTAAACATTTTAATATTTCAAACTATACTGATTACCAACACTGTAACACATTTCTCTTCCCTTCAATATGGATTGAAGTTCTTTACCACCAAGTTGTTCAAATCACCTATGCTGACCGCCGCCTTCCGATTCCAGATGGAACCGTGGACAATAAAACGTATCAAAAATACATAAAGGGAAGTGAAATATTGCACCGGAGTTCAGTGTCCAAATAATTCCGGCAGCTGAAAAAGTGCATCAGGTTACGGAGTTCTAGGGAATTTGTGATCCCAAACGTAAGAGAATATATTAAAACTATTTAAAAACTACTCTAATAAATATACTTAAGTTTCAGCGAAAGGGAAAATTATCCAACTATCTCTTACACTTCTAGATTTTAAAGCCGTCATGCTGCTTCTATATTATAATGCTGCATTATCTTGGAAACAGTTTGAACACTGTGGTTAAAACATAATAGTACATTTCGATTTATAGACAATGTCTAAGAACGTTTCTTTCTCATAAATTTGATTCAGTAAATGGCAAATATTTCCAATACTGAAATAAGACAGCATTCGTATTGTCTGACTGGCAAGAAAGGAAACTGTGTTTAATAATTATTTAATCTATAGAAGTGACGAGAACAATATTATATCTCTAGTTTGGACGATAGAAAATGGGTCGTTATATGAATTTTAAATACTGCAAATCTATTTACTTTTCCGACGTAATGTAATTAACCAGTAAAAAATTAAGATAGGCATATTATGTAAGAATATATGGCTTCGAAGTACTCTCTCGAGGAGAGAGTATTCCCTACCAAAGTAAGTAAATATTCACCAGATACGGTAATAAAAGCTGTTTAGAAAATTGGTGATGAGTATTTACAGCAGTGTGATGAACCTAGATTATTGGCAGGTTAAAGCCTGCCTATATTCTCTGGCTACTACTGCAAAGCAGTACAAGTCTGACATTCAAATAGGAAACAAAATTGAAACAACAAAGTAAGTACTATCATGGGTTTTGAAGACAGAGAAAAATACAACTGATTTACGGAAGACCATCAGTACTATAATGATGCTTACTGCGTGCAAACATGCAAATCACTATACGTTCCACTAACAGAAAGTAAAGAAGGAGATAGAAATGATGATTGGAGACAGCAAAAAGAGTACACTCACTTGCAGACTGTTTAGCCTCAAGCAGGAGCTAAAGGCTATCAGAGAAAACCTCCGATTTCACGAAGAGAATAACCAAGAAAAAATAACAATAAACAAAAAAATTAACCAGAACCAGGCAACAGTATACAGTGACATGAGAGGAAGAGCAGGGAACATCACAGAAGCTCCTCCATGGGAAGACATAAAATCTTTTTGGAGAAAAATATGGAATGACGAGAAGGAGTTTAATCAAGTTGCACTGTGGCTGGAAGAAATCCGAAGAAGGTATTGCTCCTGCCTTACACTCAAGACATACAACATTGATGGTAAAAGTCTTCCAATTGTTATCCAGGAACTCCAGGATGGAAAAACACCTGGAAGAGACTTGCTGGTTCGATATTGGTACAAGAAGCTCACATTCTACTGACCGTATCTTATCAATCTGTACCAGCAAGCACTCATTGGGAACAGTAGCATACCACACTGGTTAGCTCTGGCAAAGACAAAATTGAACCCCAAATGCAGAACCACCCACATGGCAAAACACTACCGGCCAGTTGCATGCCAGAACTTAATGTATGAGATATACACAGCATGTTTGAACCTCTTCTTCCAGGACAATTGTGAAATCAATAACGTCATCACTGCAGAACAAGCAAGTGATGCACCGAGCAATTGTTAATCAACAAATCTGTAATGTCAGAGGTGCGAGAGCATAGGAGGAAGCTAGTTTCAATGTGGCTAGACTCTGTTTCTCACTAATGGATGCTAGAGGCCCTTCAACTTGCTAAAGTTTTAGTGAGCATAGTCAAAGACATAACTGAACTGACTTCATCGTGGGTCACCATCTTGAAATTAACCCCGAAGAGTCATTGTATTATCACTGATAGAATACAGTGTCGCAAAGGCATATTCCAAGAGGACAGCCTCCTTCTGTGATGTTGTTTATACTTTCCGTAAACACCTTGTCATTCATATTAAGGAAGTCTGAAGGATTTCACTGGTTCATAAGGAAACAGAAATACCAAAATTACCCTGTTTCTTTAGGCACAGAATATGCATGAGATGAAAAAGATCCTTGACCTAGTTACAACATTCTCAAAGGATTTATGGCTGCAGTTTGGTCGGAACAAATGTTGTCATGGTTGTGAAAAGGTGAAACTATAAACCATTCTAGTGACATTTCCATCAATAATTTGACTGTCTCCCCTATATCGGACGAGGAATGTTACAGGTAAGTAGGGGTGGGTGACAACATATCTTACAATGCTACCTGTAACAAAACACGTGTTATTAAAGAATATTACAACCGAATAAAGAAAATCTGAATCTCAGAACTCTCTGCATTCAATAAAACAGTAGCCCACAATGTGTTTGCTGTGTCGGTATTCATACCAACATTTGGGCTGCTTGATTGGATGCTTGATGTGATCCGAGCCATTAATGTGAAAACTCGAAAAACACTAATAATCACACATAATATCCACATAAACTGTAACGTAGACCGCCTCTACCTAAAACGAAAACAAGGCGGCAGAGGCCTAACATCAACCCAAAATGCCTTTGAATGTCGTACATATCCCTTCGGCAACATCTTTTAACCACCAATTGTCGAAGTGCAATTCTTGACCAAGTTTGCATACATGAGGCTGAGAACATCCATCATAAGAATTGGAAGGCAGCTCCTTGAGCAACATTTTTTGTCTGATAACCGAAAATACAAGCGCAAAGAAGTCGCACGTCTCTGCCGAAACATATCATCAGTTGAAATGATGATCATTTATGAGAAGAAGATTAAGTATGAATATTTTAGTAGAAAGCTCCGAGATGATAGTAACATCGATCGTCAAAGCAGTTTATCATGGACCAATAACCGAAATAGTACCTCCCGCTTTGAAGGGTATGCGTTTGCAATCCAGGAACAGGAAATATCAACCAAGTACCTGATGCACGAAAGGAATAGACATGCAGGAAAAGAAGTAAAATGGGACAACCGTTGCAGACCTCATGAGGTTAACACCAAAGATATCACCCGCAGCGTAAGCAGTTGTCCCAAAATGTCATCAGGTTATTATTTACCGATGAGACACGATGTTATAACTAGAACACTCTATAATGAAATTCGTCGAAGAATGACCCCAAGGAATAGAAATAAGAACCCACAGTATGGCAGAAGCCATAGGCACTCATAATAGAAATGGGTACTGGTGGAATGTCCCAGTGAAGACCTCAGTAAAATGTAAGCACAACAGAGCTGATATAATGATGTGCGATTGAGACGAGTGACTGTGTACAGTTGTGAAATTAGCTGCCCAGTGGATGTTAAAATAAAGTTAATGATCAGTGAAAAAGAGAATATCTTTGCTGAAGTTACTCTATCCACATTACAAGTTCAGCTTTATACTTGTAATTATTGGGGCCCTGGTATATGTAACGCACTGACTAACTATCAATCTCGAGAAATTAGGCTTCTCAAAATCAGGAAGGAGAAAGCTAATTCGGAGACTACAGATCCAATCCATTACTGAAACTAAAAATCTGTAAAACTTTCCAGAAGTTTATCATTTAAATATACATTAGCATGTCTAGGTATGCAACAATATGCATGAGAATACATACATAAAGCAAAATATACAAATCTGCACATATACATACATATATACATAGATACAAACTAATAAAAATACCCTTTGTTGGTGTTGAAATTGCAATGAAGGAGCCTTGTATCTACGTTAGAAACCGTTCTCTATAAGCAAGAAATCTTGAAATAAAACTGAACAATGACATACATGCATTCATACATATAAAATTTGCAATAAAATACACATTTTCATGCTCACACATTTATATATATTTTACATATTAGATGCATATTTATAAATGCTTTGTAATTCCCAGTCCTCCAAATATGTATGCAGAAGCATATATTGATTATTACTTTTTTTCATAACTATATATGTAAGTATATGTGTACAATTTCCGCTAGATTTGCGAGTTCATGATTTGACACAGTCACTCTTAGGAGTCAAATTTGAATTTATTTTGATAATTAGCCGCATAACAGCAGAGGAAACAATGTGCTGCTTACGTTGTGCACTGTCTGAGGACATTTTTATAGTTTATCATTGGTTCATTAAAAGATGATGCAGAGTCGACGTACGGGAATCATATACTTTCTTATATTCACATTTAAGATGAATGAAGAAATGTACAAGATTTTTATAACGCGGTGTCTGTGTATGTCACCATAATGCCGTGCATTAATACAGTGCGATATATACTACTACGGAACGGGGTAGACACCAACTGTCTCCACTCGATGTATTCCCATATACTCTGCTAATAACTGTAACAGCTCTGAATGAACTATAGTAACTTCTCAACAATTTCCTGCGACTCCATAAACTCGCGAATAACATCTTTCGAATTCCTACGGTTTCTCATCTCCCTCATTCAGTCAAACAAGCGGCTACTTATACGAGTTCGGCTACTCCATTCGCACAGGGCGTGTCGTGATTCTCGCCATAACGTCATTTTTGAGATATGACCTGTGAAGGAAGCAGGAATGTTTATTTAAATTTATTATTCTTACTTTTACATCATCGCTTGTTTAAACAAATTAAACGAGACAAATAATAATAACTATAAATATAAAATGCCCCACGTCTCAACTAAACAGAAATGAAAATACAAATATGCTCGGTAATAAAACTTCGTAATGAAATAAAGGCGAACTTTTTATCTATGAGCATGAAGTGCTCGAGAAAAAATTGCATACAACCAGAGACGATGTTCTGCAAAAATGTTAGCTCAGAACAGGCAGACCCTTCTCCTGATGTCACTCCCCAAGCGTAAAACAAAACCAAAAGAGAACAGTGGAAAGATGACAACTACATGGAAGTGCTATATGCATTCTACACTACAAAACTATACCCGAGAAACACAGGGATAACAAGAGAAACATACTAAATATGGAGAAGAACTACTGATACAATGGATAAATGTCTCGGCATATGCTCTTGCGAATATCCGGCGATTTATCCTGTGAGAGGGAAAAGTGCTCCAAACTGAAATAGACAAACTGATAGAAGTTGCCATATGAGACTCATAAATTCGGTCTGCGCATTATTTGACTCAATCACATTACATGATAAATTCACTATGAACACAGATTACAGCTTAACACTGTTGAAATATTCAGCCTTGTGAATCCCTCTACATGCAACTTACCAATGACTAATTAATAACGCGTAATAAATCGGTCAGTCGTACCTGAAAGATAAATCAGCTTCCCATTTTTGCGAAAGAATGTCTTCATAGCTGTATCCCGTGCTCTGCGCGTAGAGCCGAAACCATCCGTCATTGCAATTAGGGATGTCATACCGTTTAAAGAAACGATATCTGTGGCGTGCCTTATATGTAAGCCACCAAGAGGTACTTTGTTCTAAACAGGACATCTCCGACTTCTCCTTTGAAACATAGCAACATGTCTATCAAATGATTCCTTCCAAATCCTACCGCTGGAAGTATAGGTTTTCTGTCGTTGAGTTAAACATTGTTTGACATTGAAATAAAGTTTAATTATTAGGGGAAACAAATCTATTAAGACCCAATTTTTCTGATGGTTGCTGATACAAAGTAGATATGCGCAGGAGTGGCTGTGTGGTAAGTAGCTTGCTAAACAACTACATGGGTCTGGGTTCAGTCTCACTGCGTGGCATCTTGGGCAAGTGTTTTCTGCTATAGCCCCGGGCCGACCAATGCCTTGTGAGTGGATTTGGTAGACGGAAACTGAAAGAAGCCTGTCGTATATATGTATATATATATGTATGTGTGTGTGTTTGTGTGTCTGTGTTTGTCCCCCTAGCATTGATGACAATCGATGCTGGTGTGTTTACGTCCCCGTCACTTAGTGGTTCTGCAAAAGACACTGATAGAATAAGTACTGGGCTTACAAAGAATAAGTCCCGGGGTCGATTTGCTCGACTAAAGGCGGTGCTCCAGCATGGCCGCAGTCAAATGATTGAAACAAGTAAAACAGTAAAAGAGTAAAGAGTATGCCTAGCCCTCACAGGTTTTGCTGGGAAGGACTTTCTTTTAAATGGCTTGTTATTCATCACTGCACCCAGTCTCTTATACATCTTAGCCCCTAATTGAGACAGTGGTTGGCAATCACCAATAATTTAGACCTGGGACTGGAAAGTGTTCGGTTGCGACATGATTCATTTGTGATCCCATGTAAGGACCGCGCTAAAATCAAGATCTCTGCTTGTATAGAAGGCAAAACAGCTATATTGATTATAGAGAACTAACATTACAACGAAACAAACGCACTCGGCTCCTTTATATCATTAAATATACATGCTTATCAATGCGTATATATATATGCAAACGTATGTATATTCGCACGCACAACACACATACATACATACTACATACATACATACATATATACATAGATACATACAATCACATACACACACACACACACACACACACATATATATATATACATACATACAATCACACACACATATATATATACATACAATCACACACACACACACATATCTATATATACATAAATACAATCACACACACACACACACACATATATATATATACATACATACAATCACACACACACACACATATATATATATATATATACATACAATCACATACACACACACATATATACATATATATATATATATATATATATATAATATATATATATATACGCATGTAGATTTTAATTAAATTTTGCTAGCTGCATTCCTTTCTCGACATCATACACTAAAAATGAAATTATAACTTCATGTCATTTATAAGAAATCTGAACATTTCAATATCGAAATATAATAGAGTTTCAATAAACTACAAGCTGCAGCGATTGTGATTGTTACTTAACTATATTAAATATTGTTCTTTTTCTTTAATTATAAAATTTCATGCTTTCAACTTTCCATTACAATGGCTCGTTGGATTTAGTATTATTTTCGACTATTGTTACTTTTTCATCATTTACATCAGCAAGTAAGCGAGTAAGCGCAGTTAGAATTTATCCCTGTACCGGTTGTGGCCAAGGATGTTGTGTGCTGCTGGAGAAATTCTCTTTTCTTCCTCGCCGAGTATGTATACTTCAACTCCATGACGTATCGATTGAAACTGAAAGTGAAAGAAGATTTGGAGGACTAAACCCACCTAAATAAGTTGCAAGGAGGGACGCAGCGGTGAAAATTGCTTAGCTAAATGACCCAACAATTAATTTGCTGCGAAAGGATTATGGACAGAATGAGGATCAAACTCGTACTGACAGTGGATCATGTATACTGACATTTTGTGTGAAGTCACTCCAACCACACTATATATTTACCCTTCATTTTGGCGGATAATTTCTCTATGTTATTTTATTCAACATTTTTGCCGACGCCTAAATAACTATTCTGCTCCCCACCACAATTATTTGAAGAATGATGTAGTTAATTAATGACAGTCGCCCCAACACTGTATGGTATCTTATTCTATTGGACCAGAAAAGATGAAATCTAAAATTTACACCTGCAGCATTTGATTTCTAATCAAGACACATAATCAGCAATTTTTAGAAGGTGGTGTTTGAGGATACCTATTGGTCCTGAACATGTTTTGAACTAAGAACGTAAGCAACTGGAAAAGATAGATACCTATTCTGCTCCCCACCACAATTATAACGCACTTATGTGAGGCATATGGCGGATGTTGTTAATTTAAAATTAATGTAGAGTTCATTGCCGATTTATAACCCTTAACATCCCCGTTGGGAACTTTATATTCCCAAGAAATCACCCATCGTTTATGAATGCCTTTGCTTGAAGTATTTGTATTGTTCATTTTGCGATGAAAATCTTCTGAGTTTCAGGCTGCTGCGTAAATTTCTTTCTAATGGTTCACTTGTGTACTTTGCACAAACTCATGCGCCATTATAGATCATTAAAAGTATTAATTCTTAAATGATGGGTAAAATGAATACAATTCTTCGTCTGAGTTCAAGTCCCATCAAGGTCAAATTTGCACTTCATATTTCTGTTGATTATTGATTTCGATGGAATCGAGTCCCTAACCACCACCTCCTAAACATTGCTTGTTATGTGTCTACATTAAAAACCAAATGCTTCTGGTGTAAACTTGAGATTTCATCATTTCTGGTCCAATAGAATAAAATGCCATGTAGTGTTGGGGGCCACTGTAATTGATTAGCTACATCACACTTCAGACTGCTTGTTTTCTATGTAAAGCAGTAAGCTATCAAAAGGTTGTTGAATTGGAAGGGTCGCTTAAATACAGAAAAATTGCATTACATTCTTAGTTCAAAACAAGTTCGGGACCAATTTGTCTTTCATGCTTCAGCGTTCAACAATATTATGTACCGGTCTAGTACAAGAAGCAATGCAATCAACTAAGATACTCCCTCCAGCTGCTGGATGTGTGTCTACTATAATTATTATCCTTGTTGTTGAGAAAGCGCAAGCTGCTAGAATTATTAGCGTGACAAGTAGAATCATTAGCAGCGTGTGTTTCGCCTAGATCAACTGTCCTGTTCGTTCGTTCGGCATGAATAAAATAAATTGCCAGTCAAGTACTGAGGTAAGCATGATCAACTTACCCATCCCCTCAAAATTGCTAATCGATTACAACAATTACAACGATCTATTATTTCTGTGGTTGTTATTATTGTGAATATTATTTTTATATGATCTCCATAGAGATAACTGCCACGCACGTGTATTATGTTTACACATGAATGTATATATTATGCCATGAATACATACACATGTAAGTTATTCAAACTTGAATTGGTAGATAAACATTTAGTTTCCCTGAATTATATATCCTACACACTGTAGAATTTCTACACGTGGGCGAATGTACGTGTGTGCCTGTTGTTAACAAGCATAAAAGGACACTTGATATGAGGTGGAATATATATGTATATATATATATATGTATATATATATATATATATATATATATTTAAACAGTTGACGAATCTCTCCATTGACACACTTTCTCACATACTCACACATATGTGCATATATGTATGTCTGTTTGTGTGTAGGTCTGTGCGAACGTGTGTGTGTGTGTGTGTGTGTGTGTGTGTGTGTGTGTGTGTGTGTGTGTGTGTGTGTGTGTGTGAGTATAGAGTAAATACAGATAGAGAAAGACTGTGAGAGTGTGTGATATTTGTTTTGTCTTCAAATTTGTGATACTTCGCTTTTTTTTATATCGAAGTAGAGAAAAACGATTATATATATTTATAAGTGTGTGTACGCGTATATGTGTATGTATGTATGTATGTATGTATGTATGTAAGAATACCATACGAAACTATCAATGGTGCAGAAACAAGGGTGTATTCAACAAATTAGGAATATTTAATCAGAGGCGTGTAAATAATCGTGATATTTAAAAATATTTTCTGCCTGATTGAAACAAGGATATTGGTTTTTGAAAATAGTGTCTTCAAAATATCGTTTCAAAAGACACGTCTAAGAGTTAGAGGTACTAAAAACGTTTGATTAGCTTACATAGAGCTCTTTTCAATAGCAATTTGGTTTCGTAAATGTTTCAGCTTGTAATTCTCTTCGAAAAGTTTAATACAAAGTCTCTTTTAGAAGTTTCCGAGACAAAATATTTCCCTTCTTACCGTTTTATGCTTGTATACACGTTAATAAGGTTTTACAAGTATTCCAAGTGCTTGTATTATTTTTGTAAACATAATATATATTCACTAGCATTTTGATAAGGAAGTTGAAATTATTGATACTGATTCGGAATTCATTCAAAATATATGATTTTGTATTATATTTTATAATAAAATTTAGGTTATAAAGTAAAACTGATTAAGATTGCACTGAGTTTATAGGTAAGATTCAAAAACCTATTATAAGAAGTAAAATGACAAATTTCGTTCTGTATTGTCATATATTAGAAGCAATAAAATAATGGTTTATCAGTAGGCAGCAAGCTGGCAGGAACGTCAGCACGCCGGGCGAAATGCTTAGCAGTATTTCGTCTGCCGCTACGTTCTGAGTTGGAATTCCCCCGAGGCTTGTGCCTAGAATAGAAAACAATAATGGTTTATCAGATCAGATAAGATATATATTGCCGTATAAATCACATTAGGATATATTAAAACCGTAACCAGGCATAACTTAGGGATAAACATCGGGCCACGCAGGTTCCATTCTTGCTATTGACTTTGAAATCATAGGTGATTCTTTGCCAGATTTAACTGCGGTTTTCATATCTTCATGAAAGGAAATAATATCATTTAACATGTTATTAGACACTTAAACTTTCCTTAAGCTCATTCCTCAGTGTATGCCGCTTTATTATTTTGGTCAGCTGCATTGATAGCAATGTGAAGTTCCACAGAAAGGATATAAAATTAAATATTTTTCTTCCGTCTCTTAAATATATGTTATACCGTTAAAGTGTACATCATATCAATCTTATATTATCGCAAACTAAAGTCACGTATATATTCAGGATGCTTTTCTCATAGATGCATATTCAATTTGTTTAGGATCTAACCGACCAAATTCTTACCGCCAATGCGCAATTTATATCCTCAAATTTTTTTACCTATAGAGGGAAATAGCGTTCAGCCTTAAACAAGCAACACTTTTCTGAAGAGATCGGACATTCCAAGAATCAATACTTTGTTCCTGAAACTCATTCTTAGCGTCTCTTTTACTATGATGCGATGAGTGCTTAACGACTTAGACATAAACATTTGAAAAGTCAGAGCATGTGTGAGTAATGCAAGGATTTCTTTCGATTTTTATTTCTCGTTCGAGCAAAGCAATGCAGTGTTTGAATTACATTCTTTGATACTAATAGGGAAAACGAGCAGGGAAAACATTGATGAGGTTTTTAAAGTTGGAATGAGTAACAACTGCAAGTTTCAAAATTTTAGTTTTCAAACAAAGTACATAACTCTCTTTTACTCTTTTACTCTTTTACTTGTTTCAGTCATTTCACTGCGGCCATGCTGGAGCACCGCCTTTAGTCGAGCAAATCGACCCCGAGACTTATTCCTTGTACTTATTCTATCGGTCTCTTTTGCCGAACCGCTAAGTGACGGGGACGTAAACACACCATCATCGGTTGTCAAGCAATGCCAGGGGGACAAACACAGGCACACAAACATAAACACACACACTTACATATATAAACATATATACGACAGGCTTCTTTCAGTTTCCGTCTACCAAATCCACTCACAAGGCATTGGTCGGCCCGGGGCTATAGCAGAAGACACTTGCCCAAGATGCCACGCAGTGGGACTGAACCCAGAACCATGTGGTTGGTTAGCAAGCTACTTACCACACAGCCACTCCTGCGCCTAGTAACAACTTTTATCATCGCATATACGAAATCCCATTCTGACCACTACGCATTAAATAAAACATTGAACAGAATTTAGTAAATATGTATTATGTGTTGAAATAATTTTCAGTTTATTTCAAATGCAGCCCATGTACGAAACTATTAACATGTTTTCAAATGAAACAACTATTAAAGATTTCATTATAATGGTACAGGGTTGTGTATACCAACCGGATGTTTTGAACTTGTTGAAACATTAAGATGTTGCAAATAAAGATATAAATCTCGCGGAAAACAAACGTACAGTATTTCGGAATTATAACTCTTCCAACGAAATGGGTAGGGACTAATAAAACATAGAAATTATGGCGCCCGTAAAGTGAGTTTATGCATGTCAGATATCACAGACCCATACTTACACACATACTCACAGAAATATTTACATTTATGAATATAAGCATGTATTCAATGGTTAGAGCGTCGAGCATACGATCGTGAGGTTGTGAGCTCGAATCCCGGACCGGGCTGCGTGTTGTGTTCTCGAGCAAGGCACTTTATTTCACGTTGCTCCAGTTCACTCAGCTGTAGAAATGAGTTGCGACGTCACTGGCAGCCAAGCTGTATCGACCTTTGTCTTTCCCTTGGATAACACTGGTGGCGTGGAGAGGGGAGGCAGGTATGCATGGGCGACTGCTGGCCTTCCATAAACAACCTTGCCCGAACTTGTGTCTAGGAGGGTAACTTTCTAGGTGCAATCCCATGTAAATATGTATGTACATATGTAAGTACCTGGCAACGAGAATATTATTTTCCTTCTTTCTTCAAATTTTCTTCCGTATTCTACTGGTGCTAAGACTCTACACCCTGAGATTAGGTGGTCTATAATTTCAATCTCATTGTTACAGAATCGGGATTTTGAGTCAGCTCCATTTTTTATCACATTGGCTTGGTAGTTCCGGGTCAATAAGCTCTGGTCTTGAGCAGCTAATATGAAACCTTCACTCTCGGATATTAGCCCTGAGCTTCGTAAACATTGGTGCGTGTGTTTGTAGTCGACATCAGCTTGTTTGCTACGGACCACATACTTGCCATGGAGAGGCTTCTGTTCCCATATGCTAGCTAAATTTTCATGTGCTTTTGTCTTTGCAATTAATTTTATTTTCTTTGCAGCTGCAGTTGGCGCACTTCCTTCAGCCTGATCAATCTGGTGGGTATCTAAGAGATCAGCAGCGAATCTTTTGCTCTCTTTGAAAATAGAGTGAAGTCTTTTCAGTCTTTCATGTTTTTCAACGAGTTTTAGCATCCAATCGTTGGTTGCTTCAAGGTATTTGGCCAGTCCGATTGTGGTGGTTTTGTATGTAAGTTCAAGCTGGATCAAACCTCGACCTCCCTGAGCTCTGGGAAGGTAAAAATGATCCACCTCTGCTTTTTGATGGTGCATCTTATTACAAGTCAGTAGCTCCTGGAGGTTTCTGTCAATTTGCATTATTTCACTGGTATTCCAGTTAAGCACATTGAAGCTATAAAGAACAATTGGTACTGCTAACACCTTATTATATGCATTCAGCTCAGACTTCAGGATTGCTAGAACTCTTCTATAACATTCCTTCATAACCTTCATTTATTCCTAGGTATTTATAGGTTTGTTCCTGCTCAAGTTCCTTTATTACTGTTTCGACATCTAATTCGATTGAGCTTGACTTTACCAATTTCCATTTCTTAAAAGTGACTTTGGCACACTTTTCAAGGCCAAACTCCATCCCGATATCATCACTGAATCCTTTCACAGTATGTAGTAGTCCTTTATTATTATTATTATTATTATTATTATTATTATTATTATTATTATTATCATTATCATCATTATCATCATCATCATCATCATCATCATCATCATCATCATCATCATCACCACCACCACCACCACCACCACCAACACCAACACCACCAACACCACCACCAACACCAACACCACCACCACCAACACCACCACCATCATCATCATCATCATCATCATCATCATCATCAACATCATCATCATCATCATCATCATCATCATTATTATTATTATTATTTTTATCATTATTATTATTGTTGTTGTTGTTATTATTATTATTATTATTATTATTATCATTATCATTATTATTATACACCTGCATCCATACTTAGACACTGATCTAGTAGCAGTAGCAGTAGTTACTAATTTTGGCACAATGCCAGGAATTTTAAAAGAGAACTTAAAGACAGACGAAATACCTATTTCTTTATTACCCACAAGGGGCTAAACACAGAGGGGACAAACAAGGACAGACATAGATATTAAATCGATTATATTGACCCCAGTGCGTAACTGGTACTTAATTTATCGACCCCGAAAGGATGAAAGGCAAAGTCGGCCTCGGCGGAATTTGAACTCAGAACGTAGCGTCAGACGAAATACCGCTAAGCATTTCGCCCGGCGTGCTAACGTTTCTGCCAGCTCGCCGCATTTGCCGCTTTAACAATAAAAGTAAGAATAAAACTAACAACAACAGTAGCAGTAGCAGTAGTAGTAGTTATTAATTTTGGCACAATGCCAGGAATTTTAAAAGAAAAAGTGAGTATGGGTAATCATCCACCCCAGTACTTGAATAGGACTTTATTGACACCGTAACGATGAGCAGCAATGAATTCCAATAACAACATTTAAATACGAGATAATTATACAGCCAACAATATCTTCAAGATTTAAGTCAATGCAGGAAAACAAATTCTTATGTCGTATAGATTTTCTCGTTTGAATTGCTTTCAGAATGTAGATAGCATAGACTTTAATTAATGAATTATCGAACGTACTAGAGTAATCAATGAAATCGATCATTGTGGTGAAGATTAAGTAATGTTATCTGTTTATAGCACTAACCTATTGATACATATGCAGAAGGGTCTTATACATGTAATATTATAAATTGAAAAACTTTCATTAACTTCTATAATTTTTTGATAGATTCAGAACCAGATATATCTTTATGAATGTCACAATTTGGCCAAAAGCCAGCAGAGAAAGCCTTAATGCAGTATGCATTTCATTTGAATCTTCTAAGGTGACACGATTGGCGTTCAGAGACCTTTCACTATCTAAAACTTAGTTCTATACTATATTTCGATATTATACTTTAGGTGAGTTACTTTTTGATTCTGAATAAGCAGTCGACATGCTTATTCGGAATCAAAGAGATCCAATGCATAGTGGATCCCACTTTGATGAGTTCAAGCATCGCAATGTATATATGGCACATGAATGAATGTTGCATATTCGTGCGTTTCTATAATACATATATGCACACATATAAGCACACATATTTACATGCGCACATATATACAAGCTGTGATGGGTACGTTGTCACCATTTTTATTTTCACGCATGGACTTTTTTTAAATTTTGTCGACTATATAGTATAGTAGGGTCAGTTGGACCCCGTATGTAGGCCTCCGTGTTGATGTAGGCATCCATGTTGAGTCTGAGGTTATGAGCGAAGTTGAAAGGAGGCATAACGTGTGATCACTCCAAACGCCATGATGCTGACTGGATGTTTGATCTTTATCATTTTTCGTACATGTCCTCAGTTTGCACTGTCCTCAGATTTGTTTTCTTTGCAACGAGGCGCTGTTTCGGTTCCTTCGTTAGCACTTTCAGGCCCCGTCTTTCAATATCCTACTTCCTGTTTAGTACACTTTTTAATGTTGCAAATGAAATCATGTTGCTATCGTTCTTCTGTAGCCTTGCTTTTATTCTGTCGTAGATTGCATTTTGCCCATCTGTCATGTCACCATTAGTTTTATTGTCTTCTTTCAAACTATCTATATGTCTCTCATCGAACAAGCTATCACTGTTCCCTTCCTATGGTTTATTAGAGATTTCATCTCTGCTTTCTGCTGAGATTACATTTATCAATAGGAAATGTATTTTCATCGTTTCCTCTGTAGATGTGTTCCAATACCCAACATTTGATAGCTTCGAGCTCTACTCCTGTGAACCAATGTTGTTTTTACATTACTCTAGCTTAATCACATAGTCTTCTTTCTTTCTATTGATCATACATACGTTGTCTGAATCCCCTAATATAAACACCATTTTCGTCTACTGGGTTGGTCAGGTAGTAAAAATTCATGACCACAGCGTTGACTTGCTTGTTCCATCTCCGCGGTGTGTGCTGGTCCCTTGCTGGATAACGACAGGCTGGGCTCAGTGCAGTATATCTGAGCCTTCCAGGTGCAACACTGTCACCATCAAGGGATTCAGTTTCATTACCACCTGTTATTCATAATATTTTGATTTTTACATTGTCACTCATATGAGGTAGCGATTATCAGGTTGCCCAATTACCAGTGTTTTTATTGTGACACCTGCACTAGATGTATCATCAATTAAGTCATAGGCGGATACCAACCGCTTCCTTCCATTATTACTTTAAAATTGTTCATTTTTTAATATTTCCTCTGATCTAACACGAGTTTTGGCTAAATTACTATTATTATTGTTGTTGTTGCTGATATTATTATCATTATTTCCATTTATTTCCATGGTATTATTAAATGTTGTTTAGTTTGAACTTTGGTCGTGTACTTGAGATAAGCATAAATATATGAGAATTGAAGGCAGAAATATTAGGCGGAAATGAAACAGCTGGGTGCATAGAGCAAATTCTACAGGGCTGTAAATATATAAGGCAGATCGTGAGGATATCAGCAACAGACATTCCTACGTGATAAGGAGACCAACGAGGCCTCACACCCTTGGAGTCAGCAAACGTCAAATGTTTTTACTACTACTAGCGATTAATGAGAACACTGACATTGGCTTTGAAGAAGAATAATTCCCATTGTTCTTTTCATATATATATGTGTGTGTGTGTGTGTATGTGTGCGCGCGACATAACAATTATCCGGTTGCCATAATAAAACTCCGAGTTTCGGATGTCGGTTCGGAAATCTGCTCCGGCATCTCGTCAGTTATCAAGACAATAAAAAAATGCTATGAAAATGACCGTTAAATAAAGGAAAAAAACCGAAGGGGAGAAAGTAAAGAAACGCTCATAGAATTCGCGTATGCGCGCATGGACATACATACACATGCGGTGGAGTGGGGGTATGTGAGGGGAAATGGGAGACGGGTGATGGCGGGATGTGTGCAGGGGGAGAGAGCAGATGCACGATCCACGGAACGTGCTCTGGCAAGGGTGGTGTGGATAGTGGTGAGGGGATATCCACTTCGGATGAAGTGGCGAGCCATAAGTTGAAACACAATCTCAAAGTCATGGCTGTCACTGCAGATCCTGCGCAGATGGAGGAATTGAGAACAGGGGAGGGAAATTATTATTATTATTATTATTATTATTATTATTATTATTATTATTATTATTATTATTATTATTATTATATGTTTGACTTTTGCTTTATATTTGTAGAAGTTGGCTCCAAGTCTCACCCAGATACCTCAAGAGACAACAGATTGGAAGTTAGGGATGTTGTTATGCCTAGTATGCCATATATTTGTTTTTGTATTTAGTGTTGTACTAGTGAATGTCTAAAAAAAACATACGAAAATTGTTTCTTTTAAAACTTGAGATTATTATTATTATTATTATTATTATTATGATTATTATTATTATTGTTGTTGTTGTTGTTGTTGTTGTTGTTACTTTTATTATTATTAATATTGATATTATTTTCTTCTACACTCAACCTATTAGACTAACATCGGGCTAGAACAAGTAAACTTGCTTGCCAAGAACCCTCCTAAGTATCGTAGCAGTCCCTAATAGCACTGAATTTTGGAGCTTTACTGAACTGGGCTTGATGCACTTTTCCTCTATCCATCTGTACAGATTTTAGGGATAGTTCTCAATGCTCCTATAACTACTGGGATACATTTTACCCGCACTTTCCATAGTTTCTGTAATTCAATAGCTAGATCCTGGTACTTTTCCATTTTTTGCATATTTCTCATAAGTTTTCCATTACTTGGGAATCATCTGGGGCATTATATTCCCTTTATTTACTACTACGAAATTTGGCTTTCTAGCTTCAGTCTGAATGTTAAAGCCCTAAAATATCTTGTATTTAGTACTTTCTAGAACTTTACTAGATTTATGTTCATACCATCTATCAGTATGTTCAAATCAAAATTCACATTGTAATGAAGTTGGAATGTATAGCCCCTATTGCGCAGGATCATCTGCATTACAGCAAGGGTTATGTCATTTCATGATTTCAACGAGACCACAATTTTCTAAAAGCCTTTCTGTTATTATATAGCTATTTAAATTTAACCAGGAAAAATCCTCTCTGAAGACATTAGAGTTGTTATACACCTATTAGAACATGAAAATCGTACGGTATGTATCGTTGCGCCTATGCAAAAGTGACATAACTCTAAAATGTTGCCTTTTCAGAAAACGGAAAAATAGTTTCACAATTCCATTACTTTTGACATAAGCAACAATTTCAGCTTTAAAATAATATTTCGTCGGATGCAGAAAATTGTAACTCCATGTTTGCATGAGATTTTCAGTCTGAACTATTTTTGCAAAACGGTCATATGTGGGACTTACTACAGTTTTGAAAAATGCTAAACCAGGAAAATACCATTGTACTACACTTTGAGAATTTTAAAATGTTGGCATCTGAAGCTGCTGGAGATACGATAGTTTGACCAAAAAATAGGCTATTCCAAGAAAAATTAAATACTGAGATAAAAAACGTATTTGGCCAAATTTGGACGTACGCTAGTTTAACATATGTCAACGATACAATATTTTTATTGTAGCATGTTGAAGTTTCAGAAACGAGAGATTTATGACTAAAAAGATAATATGTCTTGCAGTAGACGTTCGTGTAGCTTTATTCTGCAATTGCAGATCCTGTTACTAGAGTTCGTCGGAATCGAATAACATTAAAAGAGGATGAAGTATAAATTAATGTTATCATTAAAATAATATTATGCTTGGAGTGCAAAAAAGACGAACACAAAACACAATGCAATATTCAGCTACATCTCTGAAAATTCAGTATTGAAACGCTGCAGCCGTCGGTGGCGTATTTCATAATTCTGGGCTCATTAAAGTTGCCCAGCAAGGTAATATACAGCTAGGTGAAATGAAGCAATGAAAACTAAATATCACTCCGATGCACTATTTACGTGATGCTGTGTTAGTCATTAGCACCATCTCCAGCAGACTACCATTCTATCGACGTGTATAGCTATCATTTTCATCAATTATTCTATTTTAGCCAGGCTTAATTTCAATTATATTAGTGGAGCTGTTGATTCGTGTAGAAAATGGCATAGCTTCATATGAAGACATCAAAAAGAAGTCGATTAAAAATATCAATCAATTTCATCTTGATTTTGCCGGCAGACTGAAAATATCAACCAAAATCACAAAGAATCAACAGGCTGATTCCAATATTCTTGATTTTCTTTCTTTTTCTATATGCGACTTCTAATTTTGATCTCCTGTGAATGATTGTGCAACTAGCGTGGAAAATACGATAGTTTGAAACAAAGAGACACGTCTGTGTTCTCTTTTCCGGATCAATAACGCAATGTCACAGAAGACAATTGATTATTTTACAATATTTCTACATTATCGATCAGCATTTTCTGTTAATGTATCTTCCATCATAAGGACTTATAATTTATTCTAAATTTCAAATATATATAATTAAACTTGCCAAAACCATATCATTATATTTCTAAAAGTGAAAGATATTTTTCTCTTTCGCCATTACCACACTAGTCAGAACGAAGCAAATTCAAATATATTTTTAAAAAGTTAAAGGAACAGACTCGTTGTGTTTTTTAATTATGTAATCCACATCGATTTCCCATGATAACGTCATGTGTTACCTGTAACGTTAAAGACCATATATTCATGAGTTAGTTGTTTGAATAAGTGTAAAATAATGAGGAGGTTATTACAAGCTTCAAACATCAATAGTTCCAAGTTGGTTATCTCTTTGGAATTTTAATCTGATGAATTATAGTTGTATATTTTGATTTTAAAAAGGAATGGTTAACCAAATTGCATATTCTGCCAATTTAATTATCCAGAATATTTCCAAAGAATCGAAATGTGATTTATATAGATAGTTGAAGTTAAATATCTAGATTTTCTTCTGGAGGACAAATTAAATCGACAATGAAAACTACTCCTTGATCATTTAAACAATATATTTGCTTCTAAATAGTCTAAAATGTCTGCTGTAGATATAAACATAAAGGTAAATCTACCTTCTCGAGTCTTACCGACTCATAAGGGCCGGTTTCCTGGTTTCGAGGCGTATATATTCCCCATCCGGAAGGGACGCCGGTCCGTAGCAGGTTTACTTATTTTTGTGCGCTTAGTGGACTGGAGCAACGTGAAACGAAGTGCTTTGCTCAAGAACAAAATGTGCCGCCCGGTCCAGGAATGGAAACCACAATATTACGATCATGAGCCAAAGACCATAACCACTAAGCCATGCGTTTTCACTGCTATAGCTATAAGCTACATCTGCCTCAAAACACAATCTGACCTATTTCAAAAACGATCAGTCTTTATACAAAAGGACGAGATATTCAAGATGACGCAGCACCTCTGAGCACAGAACTTTTAAAGAGGGCTTCTTGCAGATCTTGGAAACGACAGTCATCTGTGAACATCTTGAAGTCGCATATAACAGAGAACTACATCAGCTACAGTATTAAGGGGCAGAGGTGTTAAGGATCATATATATATATATGTGTGGAGGCGCAATGGCCTAGTGGTTAGGGCAGCGGACTCGCGGTCGTAGGATCGCGGTTTCGATTACCAGACCGGGCGTTGTGAGTGTTTATTGAACGAAAACACCTAAAGCTCCACGAGGCTCCGGCAGGGGATGGTGGTGATCCCTGCTGTACTCTTTCGCCACAACTTTCTCTCACTCTGTCTTCTGTTGGCCTGCTCGCTTAGCCAGCGGGGTGGCGTCATTTCAAGGTTAAACAATGCGAAGCGCATTGTGACCAGCGATGTGTAACAACATCTGATGGCCTGGTCGGTCACAGTGATCACGGTGATATATATATATATATATATATACATATAAAGTAACACTTGTGATGGGAAAACTCAGCCTTCACTAGTTGCTTAGTCATATCTCGTTAATATTCACTTTCGCTTGTACTGTTTACTTTTCTCCCCTCGCTCTCTCTCTCTCTCTCTCTCTCTCTCTCTCTCTCTCCTTTCTTTCTCTGCTTATCTAGCAAGTACTAATGACTGTGTCGGTAACCACTATTGCAAACAAGGCATTTGGGGAAAATTCCTGCGGAGATGTGGACTGTTAGTATTCTTCTATAAAACCTGATTAAAACACTAAATTAGAACGGAGATGCTGAAAATCCTGGCAGACTTGAGTCACTGATTTTTCATTGGAATATAAAGTCGCAAACGACATAATGGACGACGCAGATACGAGTTGCATCTAATATATCACAATGATTAAGGCAGTGAGCTGAAAGAATTGTTAGCATTTCGAGTAAAATGCTTAATGGCATTTCGTCCGTTATGAGTTCAAATTCCGCCAAGGTCGACATCGCGTTTCAGCTTTCGGGATCGGTAAAATAAGAACCAGTTGAACAGCGGGGTCGATGTAATTGACTTGCATCCTCCCCTGAACTTGATGGCCTTTTGCCAAAATATTGAAATCAATATATAATAATGATCTCTTTCCTGTATTCTCTCCAATATTCTGTCTCAGCTTTACATCTATATTTACCAGTGTCTGTATTTCTCCATCTTCCTACATACCAAAACTTTCACTTGTTACGTTGCAGCTACTTTTTTTTTCTTCTACAATAATTACGTCACATTTTATTTCTGCCGTCGATTCTTACATCCTCCTACGCTGACTACTTTACATCCATTTATGTTGCATTCTTCCTTTCTCCTTCCCACGAAAAAAAAAAAGGAAAATTACATCCAAATAGTAGGATTAATGTTTATAAAATTGTTACCAGAACTCATTTATCGCAAACAGAAAAGAGGAAACAGAAATGTAATGCTCCGTTTTTATCTGTTTCTCTTGCTTTTGTTCGTGTATACTTGTTAATTTTTTCGCATCATAACTACTCATGTCTTTATAATGTTTCATGTTATAGATTATCCTGTTTATCATACACTTGTTTTATTAGTTTTGTTCCCGTATCTGGTACTACTGTTTCTGTATTTATATTGTTATTTTCGAGTTTCGTCTCCAAAAGTTGCTTGCCCGCCATTGCTCTTTTTTTTTCTTTACGGTATCTTTGAAGTCATAAAAAAATACTTTTCTGTCTGCATTCACATATTTCGTAGAAATCGAAACTTGGAATCGTAAATGAAATCTTTGTTCTCTTCTTTTTGCTAAGAAAATGGAAAGTTGTTTGGAAAATTTACATTAAATTAATGTTTTATCAAAAAATCCACTATAAAATACATTATCATTTAGCATCTATTAGCAGATTTCAAGAAATCTCTTAAAGATCGGTTCTGCAAATTTGTTTACTTGAAACATTTTAACATTATTTTTAGAAAATGAAATAACGTAAGATATATACTGATATAGAAATGTTTTCTAAAATATGTTCATAACAAATATTTCAAAAACGTAATTTCATAACATTTCAATTGTTTGCCAAATCACATTGTATTAAAATTTCAAACTTTTCTTCTTTTTCAGCAAATAATTGTCTTTGTCTATTCCAGACAATCTAAAGGAATGGAATGTACATCCAGAACGAATAGATATTCTTACAGGCAAATACTTCAATTCCGCTTTCATATATATTTTTCATTTACAGCATATTTAGGTTCTATACATATTCTTCGGGTTCAATGAGATAATAAGTTTATTGTCATAGCTCAATCCGATGGATCCATTTATCTGTTGGAGATATAGGCGTCGATGGATTGATGATTGGGATTTTTAATATATTTAAGCTACGCAGATGGGAAATGATTACAAATGCGATTGAGAAAATTGTAATGGTGACAAACCTATAAAATTGATTAGTTAATGTGGCATTTCAAGCACTGTGAGATTCAATTTCTCCTGAATTTCACAATTACGCAATCTTAAGATTATTATTGCAGGAACATTTCAATTTTACTCACTTTATATTTCAATCACGTCCAAATTCAATGAACAGGTCAATGGATATTAGTTGTTCTATGATCCAAACTCGTAGGAACAGTAGCTAAATGGAGATTTCAGAAATTTAATTATTTCTAATGACAGGTAGGCAATCGAGTAACAGCATCGTTAGAACATCGGAGAAATACCTAGCAGTAATTGTTCCTAAAGTTTGCGTTCTGAGTTGAAATCCAGCCGAGGTCAGCATTGATTTCATTCTTCCATGTCCGATAAAAATCGTAACAGCTAATAGCATTGCTCTCTATCACTTACTCTCATAACCTCTTACCTAGCATTTACGTTAATAGTTGGATTAATGTATTTTCGTTTGATTTTTACTTGTGCTGTCAATTTTCACTGAAACACAGATACGTAATATTCACTTACCAATGTTTCTCTTATTACACCGAGGCATGTGAATCTCGTACGGACTCCTCATAGCTCCTCTTGCCTCCAAGAAATAGAAGACTCAAAAGCCTGTTCAAATATTTCATAGAAATCGAGTGTGGCCAGACAAATTCTCTATACCATTATACAGTTTTAAAATATATGATACGCAAGAAAATTGTCACTTGATCGGCGTGAAATGAACGTAACAATGTCGGTACTATTCCATGGAACATATTTCCATCGATCCATTTGGTTTCACAAACTGCCTGAAAGAGCATCCTTATCACCCTTAAAATGTACTTGATATATGAATAACAGTACATAAACCTCTTTAAAATAGTTCGGTCATGACTGAAACACAAACTGAACATAGAGGCTTTGAATCTAGATAAAGGTAGGTCTAAATAATAACAGCTAATTTCTCATTTAGTATGCTTAGTTCATCTAAAATTATCAAATCCAATACATTTGTTCCTATTCCTTAGGCGTTTTCAATGGTTATAATTATATCGCAGTGTCCTCCATCCCTGCGGCATTATTGCTAGTTTTACAAATGGTATTCTATGAAGTTATAAAACAATATAAATCCTATTCTTTCTAGGTATCCCTTGCTGGCATAGAAATTAAACAATCTAATTAAACCAGCAATTCTACATAGTAAGTAGTGATACCCAATTTCAAAGGGAATGTGTAATAACTATAACCAAACTAATAACAAATGCAAGAAAATACAAACTTACAAATCCCTTGGTATTTACGGAATGAATAATACTAATCTACATTCATTCTTATTTCGCCTAGTTTCTTACGGTTTCTGAATTCTAAACTTCCTCGGACAAAATTTTCTAATTTTCGGCACGTGTGGTTGCGTGGTAAGTAGCTTGCTTACCAGTCACATGGTTCCGTGTTAAGTGCCACTTCATGGCACCTTGGTCATGCGTCTTCTACTATATCCTCTGGCCGACCAAAGCCTTGTGAGTGGATTTGGTAGACAGAAACTAAAAGAAGCCAGTCGTATATATATATATGTATATATATATATATATATATATATATATATATGTGTGTGTGTGTGTGTGTGTGTGTCTGTTTGTTCCCCCACCATGGCTTGACAACCGATGCTGGTGTGTGTGTGTTTACGTCCCCGTAACTTAGCAGCTCGGCAAAAGACAACGCTAGAATAAGTACAGGATTTACAAAGAATATGTCATGGGGTCGATTTGCTCGACTAGAGAAGGTGCTCCAGCGTAGCCGCAGTCAAATGACTGAAACACTCCTGATTTTATGTGTTCCACTTTTTATTCTTATTTTGTCTGTTGCTACTGCTTACTTTGCCGTTCTTATACTTTCGTTAATTTTGTTTTTTAATTGTTCGTGATTAGTCGGTTATTGTTCGATTTGCAAAACATTGTCAAAGTTTTCCTGCATCAGGCCCAAGAATTGCTGCGAGAATTACAGTAAATAAGAATACGATTTACTTGTAAAATTTACTCATATTAATGAAAGAGTCCCTGCTTTTAAGCAGGGACTTACAAGATCTATAATCAAAGTTTCTATCAGCTCAGCAGAGAAAATGTTTCATAATATGGTATTCGATACACAATACTGAAGGAAAAGACGGGATGTGCATGGTTGGACCACTTTTGAGCATACAGCTGCTCATAAAATACCGAGAGAGGATAGGCATCAACAATGCAGAAAATGTAAATCTCTCTCTGTTGTATCTACGGTATTATCCCCTATCAGTTTATTTTCGTTGCACATTGAAAATATAAATGTTACCGCATTTCTGGTGTGATATAACTTAGCGGGGAAATTTAGGGAAGGAACTAAGTTAATGAGATCACCTTCATTTAATTTAATAAGTTTTTCCACTGCATCACTTGTCCTAACACTATATCCACTATTAGATCGAGTGAATGTTCCAGGCCTGTGCTATTTCGACGCCTTTTGGCCAAACAGCAATGTACAGTGACTATATTTAATAATTAAGAAAATTCGGAAGTTGTTATAGAGCTGACATTTGATTGGTTTCTTGGGTAAGAAGTCTATAGTTAATATTTTCAGCAAACGTTATGTTTCAGCCTTTATACATTTAGTTATGAAAGTTACAACACTATTCAGTACATAAGTGTTATTAATATCTTCTGCACATTTCCGCCGGGCAAAATGCTTAGCGACATTTCGTCCGCCTTTACGTTCTGAGTTGCAATTCCAGCGAGGTTGACTTTGCCTTTCATTGTTTCGAGAACGATAAAATAAGTACCAGTTGCAAACTGGCATCGATGTAATTGACTTACCCATCCTCCGAAATTAGTGGCCTTATGCCAAAATTTGAAACCAATATTTCTGCAAACTTTTGTTACTAATCTTTTGTATTTATAATTAGGTCTTTCTTGTTCAATAAACTTTAAAAATTATACGGTGGCCTTTTGCCGGGTGCACCTCATAGATCTGGTGCTGCCGGAGTTTTACTAATCTGCATATGTTTGATGACATCTCAAATAACATGGACATCATAGGATAAGGAAAAGTGCATTAAATCTAGTTTACTACAATGTATATCTCATTGTATATATACATGCATACATTTATATATATATATATGTAACTTTGAGAGACAGTATAAAATAAATCACTTGTCTTCATACGATTTATATCATATATTTCTGTTGCATAATTCCTATATTCTGAGCAATGTTAATATGAGAGGTTTAGCATAGTTTGTCTGACATATTTTGGTAAACGTATTTATAGGAATATTTGACATTCTTATCAGTTTGTTATACCTGTTCACAGTTTTGTGACAAGTTTTGTTTCGTGATAATATTTTCAGAATATATGCACTGATATTCTGCATGTCTCTCCTAATAATTCTCCATTTACAAAGTTGGAGAGTATTTAAGCTCTCGGTCTAAATTATTTAATAATCTATTGAATATTTCTTCTTTAAATGTTTGTCCACTCTTAACTTAATTTGTTATTTAGAACTATTGCCAAAATACTGCCCTAAGTTATCAATCTTTATCTTTTAATTTCATGTCATATTTTCTAAATAAATTTGGTTTTCCTTATTCTAGTAATTTCTCTTTGTATACGAAACACAGTATTCGTAAACTTATTTATTTCTAATTTATTGTCTTAGTCTCTTGTTCCGCGTTATTAACAGAAGTTGTTCATTTTAGAGATCAAGAAAGTGTTTGCTTATATTATATTCTACCACCAACGATGTAAAGAAATTTGTTTACTATTTCAATACAAATGCCCACTCTTAATTTCCTCATCTCAACATTCGTTATTATAGTACTGTTTGTGGGAAGAGTAAAACTATCAGAGATTATGATGAGATGTTTGGCTTACTCTGAAGAGTTACTCAGATGGAATATTTATCAATTATGGCCGATGGAAAATTTACTCCTACACCATACTGTCTATGAATTAGTTGATTCTTTGTAAACATATTTTTAATTTTGTCTCAAAAACACTGTTAGGGTTGTAAATCTAATAGCGTAGACATAGATGTTACAACGGAACAAAATCACGTTTTCATGTTCATTTCCTTCATGTAGGTATTACATATTACAACATACGCACTTGT
Source organism: Octopus sinensis (assembly GCF_006345805.1). NCBI lineage: Eukaryota > Metazoa > Mollusca > Cephalopoda > Octopoda > Octopodidae > Octopus > Octopus sinensis. Next base: position 98,064,185 of record NC_043006.1, on the reverse strand, counting down.
GTGTGTGTGAGTGTGTGTGTGTGTGTGTATGTGTGTGTGTGTGTGTGTGTGTGTGCGTGTGTGTGTGTGCACGCATGAATGTATATACAAGTTTTGCGAATAACACGTTGAAGTTGAATTAATCTTGGATCAGATGAGATAGGCTGCACGTATTATTAGATTGAAAGATGAACGAATTGCTAAGGGACCGCAACATAAACCGAGGAAAAGGTATAAAGAAGGTGTAGCGGAAAACCCGAAGAAAGTAAATATGAACAAGAATGATTGGAAATTAAAATTTCTGAATCGGAACAATTGGAGAGGTGCTGTTAGAACTGGTTGCAACGCCTGGGATGAAAAGGTAATTCAGTACTTTGAGCTTAAAAGGCTTCTCACAAACGAACAATTGGAACTAAAATCTACAGTTAACATTGGATATGTATTATGTATGTTCGTGTGATGTTGTCAAAAGCAGGATACGTGAATCATGGGAATTCACAAGAAAATGGAAATCCGTAAGTAGGGAATAAACTTGAACAACAGCCTTTTATGACTTGTGTTACATGTCACAGAACTTGTAAGACAATATCTGGACTTAAAAGACATTTGCTAGTTCAAACAAAATCCTTCAGAATCAAATCTCAAAGGGCAAAGATGTAGGAGAAACTTGAATAATATCTGTAATTGTGTTTTAAACCCTGTCATTCAACAGCTGGTTTTACATGTCACCTGAGAGATCATTAACGGGGGGATTGTGTTGTGTTTTGGGGTGTAGTACATATGTTGATGAGACGGCTAACATCTGTCAAGATGAAGCAATGATCATTTTTATATATATATATATATATATATATACATATATATATATATATATATATATATATATATATAATATATATATATATATATAATATATATATATATATACGTATATAAACACACATACATATACATACATGAATATATACATATATATATATATTACGTTATATAATTAGGGTTCAGTAAAAATAATTTACTTTACCACACACCGAACTTTTAGAAATAGCAGCAAAAAAATCTTAGCTATTTCTTCTACTATAAGTTCGGTGTGTGGTAAAGTAAATTATTTTCCTGAACCCTAATTATATAACGTAATGTTTTAAATATACCGTAAATGGTCTTTTTACATACTGAACACTACTTGGTAAAATTAATTAACAATTAATTAATTTTACCCTTTTATTATTGATTATATATATATATTATATATATATATATATATATATTATATATATATATATATATATAATAGATGAGTGTATTTTTACCTTGTTAACAATTAGCACGGAAAAAATATTTAAGAAAATATATGTAGGGTAGAGAAATTAGAAATAAATAAATAAATAAATAAAAAATAAATAAATAGTTACCAGGGAAAAATAACGAAAGATGCATTGTCTGGAAGATTTTTCTTATAGTAGAAGAAATAGGTAAGATTTTTTGGCTGCTATTTCTAAAATATGTATATATTCATGTATGTTAACTCCATTTTTTATTCATATATATATATATATATATATCAAATTAATGCTCATTCATTCACAAAAGAGGTGACCGTAACAGGACACGTTACACGATAAAAGGAACAAAGTCCAAACCACGGTTAAGAGTAACTTCGAAGGGGATGAAAAATAAAACCATTTTCAATAGTTACCACTTGTACATGGGTTTTTTAAATTAATGAACAAATAAGATCATTTGTTTTCTGTAATCTTCATCAACAAGGGTGCTGATAATTTACGGGCATTTATGGGACAAATGGAGAGCACATGTTCCATATTTATACATTACAATGTTTCAAATCTACCGCGCAAGCACAGTTATAGTCGGCAACAAATAGAAATCTATGTGCCGACTTAACGTTCGAAACCTGTTTTGACTATTTTATGCATGCTAGCCACTGGTAGAAACTTGTTCTAATTTCTCTACCCTAGATATATTTTCTTAAATATTTTTATTTTTTCATTTATGCGCCCTTCTCAAACGTTGCCAGACTCATGGGTCCGGTTTCCCGGTTTCTATGGCGTATGCGTTCCTCCCAGCTGCACGGGACGCCAGTCAATCGCAGCGATACTCAAGAAACAGGAAGACAGTGAGAGAAGGTTGGGGCAAAAGAGTACAACAGGGGTCGCCACCACCCCCTGCCGGAGCCTCGTGGAGCTTTTAGGTATTTTCGCTCAACAAACACATACAACGCCCGGTCTGCGAATCGAAACCGCGATCCTCCGACCGCGAGTCCGCTGCACTAACCACTGTCTTAAATAAATAAATATATATATATATATATATATATATATATATATATATATATATACATTACATATGCACACACATACATATCTGTACACACACATTACATACTCATATGTATATATATATATATATATATATATATATATATATATATATATATATATATATATACCGGAGTAAACACATAAATGTGAAACAAGGTGGAAAAAAGAGTACTCAAATACCAGTGGTAGAGTAATATGCTTTAAATAAAGTATATACATATATACATATATATATATATATAATATATATATATATATATATATATATATACATTACAGATGCACATATATATGTGAGTGTCTGAAGCTACAGTATGCACCTGCAAAAGCCCATGCACATATTCATATATGTATATGAGTAACTTTTATCTTTTACTTGTTCCCTTCATTAATCAGTGGCCATGCTAGTACTCAGCCTTGAAGACATTTAGCCGAATGAATCGGCCTCGGTATTTATCATTATTTAATCCTGGTACATTTTCTGCTGGTGCTTTTTTTGGTGAACTGCTAAGTTACGAGAGCGTAAACAGGCCACCATCGATTGTCAAGTGGTGGTCGGAAACAAATATAGACCCAAGGAGTCTTTAGGTTTCCATCTACAGAGTATACTTACAAGATTTTCCTCAGCCCGAGTCTATAATAGAAAACACTTATTACCCAAGGTGCAGTTGAGTAGGACTGAACCCAGTACCATATATTCGGGAAGTAAATTCTTACCACGCCTGTGCATACGCCCGCTGGTATGTTCTGGTTTTTGGTTTATCAATTCTGATCATGACATTGTCCCCACAATGCAGAATTATCTAGATCTGAATATTGTGCATCAGTGAACATTGAGAATCCCTTATATTCGTGCAGGGAAGACGAATATGTTGGTCCCAGTTTCGAGCTCTGAGTTACATATAACAATAAATTAGAGTTCGTTTTTGATCGCTGTGAATTCATTCTAGCAGAATATTGCTTATGTATTGTATTGGATTATCTTGTCTTGGACGCAGCATGATGTTTTGAACTTACAGTTTTAGACTTGTTGAAAGTTAACTGTTTTTTTACATGTGTTTGTACGTATATATATATATGTGCGTGTGTGTGTGTGAGTGTGTGTCTGTGCGTATCTGTATGTATGTGTATGATCCATTGTCTTATATGTTGCTTTGTACTTAGTTTGCTGTAAATTCATATTATCTCTCCTTTTCTTTTTTCTAACCTATTCAGTAAATAGTTTTTTTATTATTTTTTTTCGTTTAAAGATTATATCTAAATTCTTTTGTTTTTTATACCTACATACGCATTTTTTTTGGTTGCATTTTTTTGTGTTATTTATTTTTGTAAGAATTTGAAAGTGAAAAACCAATCTATTGACTTACTGGTTCATTGCATTTCGTTAGAACTACGATACATCAGAAGATTCTTCCCAGCAACCTTAAGACAACTTACACTCCTATGTGAACTGTGTACATTTCTGAATATAGAAACACATAAGAACAACAATAGCATTAACAATAACAACAAAATTGTTTCCCACAATAACACGATTAAGAAGAACAAGAAGAAAAAAAACTAAGAAGCAGAGAACGAAGACGAAAGAGAAAATGGCGGAAGAGGAGAAAAAAAATAAGAAAACCAACTTAAAATAACGACAAAAGTAATAATAACACCATAAATAAATTGTAGCTGATATTTTGGCGAGAATATAATACCATTTGATTGTTTACACTCCCTTTTATCTGTCCATATATCGATTTATTTCC
>NC_043006.1:97975116-98052616 GCF_006345805.1 Octopus sinensis | reverse complement strand
ACAGATACAGTAGTATTCAATAACAGCATGCAGTCGCAGAAACAGCTACAAAACTAGAAACAACACCTGCAGTTATAGCATCAACAACACTGTGAATACAAGGTATATTCATTTTCAACTCACTTGGGATAGAGAGGTAGAGTGGCTGTGTTGATTCGGAAGTGTCTGGCTGTATCTTCACAGACCCAACATGTAAGTTCGTGGTTCTGGATGAGAGCAGCTGAGAGGTGCTTTCAGACCAACAGTTATAAGATTCCTGACAGGGGCTATTAAGATTTCTTCAGACGTCTAGACATTTTATTAGGAACACCTTGCTCTCCAAATGGAAAACTGGGATGAAAAGATAAGGAGAGTAGCCAATCTTATCCAGAAATACACCGAGAGATCGCTGTCCCGGAAAATTCGTACACAGGTGGTAAATGCTTACATTATATATTATCACTAGCTGTCTGCCTACTAGAGGTTTTCGGCTTTCGAGGAATTATTTATTTTTAAGAGTTTTTGTCTGTTTTGCTTTTTACTGTTTCATCCTATACAGTCCTGTACAAGACGTCCCCGACGTTTTGTGAACCTTTAGTGGTTAAAAAACGAACCATTATTATTATTATTATTATTATTATTATTATTATTATTATTATTATTATTAAGGAAAGCTAGAAGAATCATTTGGGTGCTGGACAAAATGCATAGTGGTATTTTAGGCCTTGTAGATTATTATTAATCTTTGTCATATTAAGATATTGTTTTTTTACTACTACTACTACTACTACTACTACTAATAATAATAATAATAATAATAATAATAATAATAATATTAATAATAATAATAATAATAATAATAATAATAATAATAATAATAATAATATAATAATAATAATAATAATAATAATTTCCTCATATACATCGCCATGTCATGAACAGAGTAGCGTGAAAACTCATAAACTATTTCTATAATGTCGGAAAAGAAATTATTTTTTCCTCTACTTTTTCTGACATAATAATATTTTTTATGCGTCTGTTTTAGCGGATTTATATATATTTTTTACATTTCTGTTCATAGTCTGGAATAGATTTCCTTTGGCAATGTAATCAGATCATTAGCTCTTTTTTTCTTCTTTCGTATTCTCTCTTTCTCGCTCACACGCAGACACAAACACGCAGATACACATACACCTACAAACTATTTCTGTCACTCTTTCACCTTCATTCGTTTCCAGCGCCCGTCATCTCTCCACCCAATTTAACTGTCTCCCAACTATTACCCATGATATTCATAGACTGACCTACAGGTTATACGCATCTACATTGTTTCGGGCAGACATCATTTTCTCAAAACACGGCTTTCAAATAGTGCGCAGTTTGTTTGAAGTTTATTATTCCATTATTCGGTCTGCTATGCATTTGATTGTGCATATACATATATTCATCTGTGAGTGTATTGCATGTATGTGTATGTATGATATGTGTATGTACTTGTGTGTGTATGTGTCTGTGTACGTTTGAGTGTGATTTATTTATTTTGTCTGGTCCAGTTGCCTGTTATTTCGGATCAGCCGAGATAAATAAGTCATTATACTCTAAGTTCTTACCTAGAACCTCTTCGCTCACTCAAACTATTATATATCTATTTATCGATCTATGTTATGTATATATGCCTTGGGATACATAGGTTTGTGCTTAGATATACAGTAAATTTACATGAAACAGGAAAACCCTAAAATCAGAAATTTGTGAATAAACTGTGGAAAAAGCAGTTACTCGTTTACATGTTCGTGCCTGCCATTTATTATTTAGCTAAAGATATTTCTAGTGTACCACGTATATCATATAACCATATGTCTTCGTACACCGGTAGTATACTGAAAGCTTTCTATCATGCTGATGTTTTTGTTTTTCAAATAAATGCGGAGATAGAGGATTTTTCTGTATTAAGATATGCTGTCTTAATCAGATGGAAACACTTGATGAAATCAACTTCCCTATAGAGACCAGGCTCTTTTGAAGAACGAGTAATGGGGTAAGATGAAACTAGCTTCAGACATTTTCATTTGCAGACAAATAGGAACTATGTTACAAGGATAACTAAAAGTATGTTTTATCTTTCATTATTAGTCTGCTGAATACGACAAAATAAAGACTGTTCCACTTAAATATTTAGACACTTTACAAGAAAATTAGAAACATCTTCATTATTTTAACATTTTCTTAGAAACTAAATTTATAACTTCATTTTCTCGAGAGTTTCCTATACTATATATTTCTTTTTGTTCATAAACATAATAATCCCATCTAAATTTTATTTCAATAGTAATTCAATGGCAATTAAAATTAAAAATTAAATTAAGTGGAAAATAAAAAATGCCTTTCAACGAACTAATCATAAAATTTAATTTTTCTAAAATAATTTTTGAGAAACTGATTGCCTGTTCTATATTTCACATCCTTTCACACACACACACACACACACACACACACCACACACACACACACACACACACACACACATATATATATATATATATATATATATATATACAGGGTGCGTAAGTTTTTGAGGACTGATTTATGTATGTAAAAAAAACCGATATATAATAACATAACTTTATTTATTAAAGGATGCTATGAGGATAAAAATTCACCTTCTTTTCTACAATGCTATTGAATAAAGCCACTTTCAGGTTCAACAACTGCTTCTATATGAGATCTAAATCATCGACATGCTCGAATCAAGTGATCCTGGTTCAATCTTTGGTGTAATGGGCGAGTCCAATGACCTCTCTCTCAACAATGCTCTACATGTAATAGTCCAATTGATTGAGATCTGGAGAATTAGGAGGCCAAATGTTAGGGGTTAACTGATCATGAAAATTTTCAGCCATCCATTCCTGGGTTACTAGAGCCATATGTGATGGTGCAGAGAATTACTGAAATACATATAACCATCCATTGCATACACTTTCAATCCAGGGCTTATCAATTATTTTGAGGACCTGAATGTAGTCAGTAGAGTTAAGTCTAAGGCCTTGTGGAAAGTAGTAAGGAGGCATCACTCTCTTTACTCTTAACTCTTTTACTTATTTCAGTCATTTGACTGCGGCCATGCTGGAGCGCCGCCTTTAATCGAGCAACTCGACCCCGGGACTTATTCTTTTTGTAAGCCCAGTACTTATTCTATCGGTCTCTTTTGTCGAACCGCTAAGTAACGGGGACATAAACACACCAGCATCGGTTGTCAAGCAATGCTAGGGGGACAAACACAGACACACAAACAAACACACATACATATATATATATACATATATACGAGAGGCTTCTTTCAGTTTCCGTCTACCAAATCCACTCACAAGGCATTGGTCGGCCCGGGGTTATAGCAGAAGACACTTGCCCAAAGTGCCACGCATGTGGTTGGTTAGCAAGCTACTTACCACACAGCCACTCCTGTCCTTCATTGCTACAAACCCCTAAAACTATGAAGACAGTTTCAGGATATTTTGTATGCATAACCCTTGGAACTTCAGAAGGTCTGCACATAATCATCTGTCATTTCTTCTGTTAACTTTTTGAACTTGGTCAAAGTATTTCTCGTTTGGAAAAGATCAAATTAAATATTCTGTTAGATTTTTCAGTTCTTTTTTAGATCTGTTGTAGTGATTTTCTTTTGCTTTTACTAATGTCTTCATGGTCAACATTTCTGACTTCCTTCTGACACATGGAGGTCGTTTGCAACTGATCTCATGGACTTTCTGGGATCGTAATCAATGGGCTGTGGAACTTGCTGGATATATTCACGTGTTGTGATGACTTCGGAGCGTGCAGAATGGTGTTTTATGCTTTGGTATTGGAGATACATTTCCATCTTCAGTCTCAAGTTCCTCACAAACTTTGGAGACGAAATATCTGGCAACTTTTAAAATTCGAGATATGACCACAATAGCAGCAATTTGTTGAGTAAGTTGAGGGTCTGTCATCATTATTTTCTGAAACAAATGCAGCAAAAAAGGAATGTCCTCAAATATCTTACGCACCCTGTATATATATATATATATATGCATATTCGGCATATTTTGCTTTATGAGTTTAATAAAGGCAACAACGCAATGGCAAGTGCAAGGAATTAATGCAGTACATGGGGATCGGACAATAATCGTAAGCCAGTCTCAACGGTGATTCAAGAAATTCCGAAGCAGAAACTATAGCGTCGAAGACGAGCCTTGTCCCGGACGATCTATCGAGCTTGACGAGGACGTCCTGCAAACTCTGCTGGAACAAAATCCTAATGTTAATGTTGAGAAACTAGCAGAAAAACTTGGATTTGGTCATTCGACCATTCATCAACACTTGCTTGTTATCGGAAAAGCCAGTAAATTTGGTCAATGGGTGTCTCACAAACCTTCCGAGTCTAATCGCTTGCAGAGAGTTAATGTGGGCTCAGCTTTGCTATCACGTCTCACGAATGAACCGTTTTTTGGCTGGATAGTGATTAGTGACAATGAGATCTCTACAAAAAAATGTCAAACGCCGAAGACAGTGGGTAGGTAAGGGAGAAAGACCGGCACCCCAGGCTATAGAAGGTCTTCACACACGTAAGGTGTTGTTATACCACACATACACCCACTCACACGCACACACCCACATAGATATATATGGGTGTTGTGGGTGCTGCTTATTTTATTTCTTCGTGCATGTGCACGTACCCACATGGGCGCGCGTATGTATGCACAACGAATTTCCGTATATGTATGCATATCACCCGGCGTGATATGCCTCGAAATATTCTGAAAATATGGCCTAGGCCAACCATGTCATATAGTACAAGAAAATTACCCTTGTTTTCAATTTGTGTGACAGAATAATGGAATTATCATTTTAGCTAAATATTAAATTGTGATGCATTTTTTTTCTTTTGGCCAGTTTAACAGGTTTATTTCAATTACTCATCATTTTTCTGAATGGAAGTTTGACCAGAGGTTGTACATCTTTTGGGTGCTATGTACATCTGGAAATTAGCGTTGTAGGGTGGTCAAGATTTATAACACATATAATGTCTCAGTTAAAAATGTTGACAACTAAGAACTGCAAGTTCATGGAAAGGAGCAATTTTCAGTAAAACAGAGGCAAATTATATTTTAGCACTAAGATTGGAGCAGTAGTATATTTAGTATCTTTCTCTTTCTCTCTTTTACTTGTTTCAGTCATTTTAACTGCGGCCATGCTGGAGCACCGCCTTTAGTCGAGCAAATCGACCCCGGGACTCATTCTTTGTAAGCCCAGTACTTATTCAATCGGTCTCTTTTGCCGAACCGCTAAGTGACGGGAACGTAAACACACCAGCATCGGTTGTCAAGCAATGCTAGGGGGACAACCACAGCAGACACACAAACACACACATACATACATATATATACATATATACGACAGGCTTCTTTCAGTGTCCGTCTACCAAATCCACTCACAAGGCATTGGTCGGCCCGGGGTTATAGCAGAAGACACTTGCCCAAGATGCCACGCAGTGGGACTGAACCCGGGACCATGTGGTTGGTTAGCAAGCTACTTACCACACAGCCACTCCTCTTCATTTTTTTTTTTGGTATTACAGGTTGTATGACAGATCCACGTCTTTTATACATTAACGAGTACTCTTTTAGGCCACCATATTCGTCATCCGTAATAATAGCGTGAAATTTTAGCACAAAACCATAGCTACGTCGATCACATCGCCTTAAGTTTTCAGGTGGTACTTATTTTGTAAAGCAAAGTCAACTTCTGCAACATTTGAACCCAGGATGTAATGGTTGAAGAAATTTTGCTAGACACTTTGTCCTATGTGCTAAAGATTTTTTTTCTTTTCTATACTAGAAACAAGGCCCGAAATGTTTGGGGATGGAATCAGTCGATTTCATCGACGCCAGTACGTAAATGGTACCTAATTTATCGAACCCCAAAAGGATGAAAGATAAATTCGATCTCGGGGGAATTTGAACTCAGAACATTAAGACAGACGAAATACCACTAAGCATTTCGCCCGGCGTGCTAACGATTCTTATTTCTTTATTGCCCACAAGGGGCTAAATATAGAGGAGACAAACAAGGATAGACAAAGGGATTAAGTTGATTACATCGACCCCAGTGCGTAACTGGTACTTAATTTATCGACCCCGAATGGATGAAAGGCAAAGTCAATCTCGGCGGAATTAGATCTCAGAACATGAAGACAGATGAAATACCTATTTCTTTACTACCAACAAGGGGCCTGAACACAGTGAGGACAAAAAAGGACAGACAAGCAGATTAAGTCGCTTCTATTGACCCCAGTGCGTAACTGGTACTTAATTTATCGACCACGAAAGGAAAAAAGGCAAAGTCGATCTCGGCGGAATTTGAACTCAGAACGTAGCAGCAGACGAAATACCACCTAGCATTTCTCCCGCCGTGCTAACGTTTGTGCCAGATCCCCGGGTCGTGACCTTTAATATTAAAAGAAATACACAACAGGAGTTAATCTTTCAATGTAGTATTTCTTCTCCGTTTTCATTCATTCTTTCCTTCCTTTCCTCTATTTTCATGCTTCGTTTTCTCACATTGTGTCTCTCCATCTATCTCCTCATCTTTTGCCATCATATCTGAGTTAATTAGCATAAATTAATACGGCATTATATTGAGTTACACACGATTAATTTTATTACCTTGAAGTTATGTTATCGTCTTCATTGTTTCAAGCCTTTAATATACATACTTACGCTACGAAATACATTCTTTCCTTGTATATATAGGTTAAAATCTTGCATGGCGTTGTATGGGAGATGGGTTCAAAAGTTATATATTTGCTCTGAATTTATATCATTTATCTAGATGAATTATAATTTCAATGAAAATTACAGTATTGCCAGTCAGTTCATTTCCTCCTTGCACATAAAATCACCAACGACCACACATGAATATGTATGATAAGAGGATTTGAGCGTGTGTGTGTGTATGTGTATAAGGATTGACATATGTATATATATATGTATATATATATATATGTATGTATATATATATATATATATATGTATATATATATATATATAATATATATATATATATATATGCATACACATGTATATATATATATATGTACGTATGTACATTTATATGTGTATTTAAATGTGTAATGTATGTATGTATGTGAGTATGTGTGCAGGCCCATCTGTATCAACGCATGCAATCATGTATATATATGCATGCACTTTTAAATACACCTGTGTATGTAGGTATGTAAGTAGAGTGGTAATTTACTCGATTAGTAGGTATGCAGACGCCATAGACATGACGGTGTGTTTATGCTATACAATCATTAAAATCATTATTACACAGAATCCCATTAGTTGTATAAAATTCAATTTTAGCAACGCATTAAACAGTATGAAGGGTTTGAAATATAATCTTAATGTCTATATTTTAGACAATAGTGTTCAATATACTTTTTTAAAAATGAGGTTTATGATATACATACATATTTATATATATATACATACATATATATATAAATTATATATACATCCATATAATATATATATATATATACATATATATATACATATATATATATTATATATATATATATATATATACATATATATATACATATATATATTATATATATATATATACATATATATATATATATATATATATATATATATAATATATATGCATATATATTATATATATATGAGTATATGTATACATTTATAGATATGTATATATATACATACATTCATGTATATATGCGTGTGTTCATGTGTGTGTATTTGTGTATAACTATGATATATATAGCTACTTACACACCAACACACATATATACATAGTTATATTATTACACACACATACATGAAGATATAGGTGTAAATACGTATGCACACGCACATGCACACACACACACACATACAACACACACACACACACATATGTCAATATTTATACATAAGCATATTGTATTGCACACATGTCGGTGACTTTGTTTATATATTCATATGCCTGTACTTCTATACGTGTGTATATGTGTGTCAATGTATTGTGAGTGCTTATATTTGTGATGTATTATGTGTGTGTCTGTTTCTGTGTTGCTTGTAAGTGCGTTTACGCGTATATGCATGCCCGAGCGATCACCTACTTAACGCTCATTACAACATTCAAGCTCTCTCTCTCTCTCTCTCTCTCTCTCTCTCTCTCTCTCTCTCTCTCTCTCTCTCTCTCTTTCTAAAGCTGAAGTTACATTTCCAATTTACTATGCAAGTTCAAGAACCATCAAGTTTGCAGATTCAGCATTAATCTACGGTTTACCATAAACTTGCAGGATGAATGATCGACTCTTATCCTCTAGTCAACTTCGTATTCTTTATCATAATTGTAAGTTTTCCGTATTTATTATATGTGAGTATGGTCGTCTATGTACAGAAAATTTCTTTTAATTTCCTCTCCTTTTAACCTTTATGTCCAGCTCCTTATATCATTTTGAATTTCAAAGACTTGTTGTTACCTGACTAATATACTTCTTCCATTCATTTTCCTTTCTCTAAATACTCCTGCATAATTTATCCGGTACTCTCAAAAAGCTTCTCCCTTCTACATATCCGTTACTCTCAGAAATTTGTTTGAGAAACTGAAGTTAAGTTATATCATAGATAGTTCACTATTTTACAATCACCTGCATTCAAAGCGTTCATGCACATTCAGCGTGGTTGAAAATGCCTCGGGGATGGCTTTTACACTGTAACTACGCTTCATTTGACTGCTATCCACAGTTTTCGCTATATCCGTTGTAATCTGCAAAAACTTAAACCAGAGAAGTCTACAAATAAAAAAAACCAGTGTTTTAGTGTATATATATATATATATATATATATATATATATATATATTCTTTTACTCTTTTACTTGTTTCAGTCATTTGACTGCGGCCATGCTGGAGCACCGAATTTAATCGAGCAACTCGACCCCGGGTCTTATTCTTTTGTAAGCCCAGTACTTATTCTATCTGTCTCTTTTGCCGAACCGCTAAGTTACGGGGACATAAACACACCAGCATAGGTTGTCAAGCAATGCTAGGGGGACAAACACAGACACACAAACACACACACACATATACATATATACGACGGGCTTCTTTCAGTTTCCGTCTACCAAATCCACTCACAAAGCTTTGGTCAGCCCGAGGCTATAGTAGAAGACACTTGCCCAAGTTGCCACGCAGTGGGACTGAACCCGGAACCATGTGGTTAGTAAGCAAGCTACTTACCACACAGCCACTCCTACGCCTATAGTCGCGTAATTATTTTACTCATTCTCGGGAGACACAATCAAAGTGTTATTTTATATATCAATACCGTAAAGGCAATTGAATAATACACAAGACTTTGGTCGGCACGGAGCTGTAATGAAAAGTTCCCAACGTGCCGAATAGTGGAACTGAACCCAACGTTGGAAAGCAAGCATCTCAACCACACAGCCACGCCTATAAAGGAGAGGTACATTTTGGATAATATACTCCTTGATACAGTATGCTTAACAAAAAGAAGGGATTTTTACGTCGAGAAGATCTTTGATTTTAAAATTTACCCGAGCAACGCAACAACTAACAAAGCCGCACGTTGTGAAATTGCGAAATTCTCTTTCATTATAGCTCCGTGCCGACCAAAGCCTTGTGTATTATATAATTGCCATTACTATATTGATATATAAAATAACGATCTATTTCAATGAAATTAAGCAAAATTTAAAAAGTGACAGAATTTTATAACTAAACCAAATGGTTTTATAGATCTTACGTCTAACTTTTCTTAAAGTTTTTCAACAGTATCTCTGCATAATTCAAATCTCTCCTTAACCTTGTGAAACACATGTTGAAGCATTTCAGGAGTTAGCTCCTGCACTTCTAACTGAATGCGTTCTTTAAGCTCACCTAAACGATTGTTCCACCTTTGGGATGGAGACAAAGAAAATGATTGCTGCCAAATTGAAAAATAAAAAGCTGTTATGGACAAATAAGCGGGGTCCAACAGGAATGAAAATAAAATTATGAACAATATTCAAAATTTATACACTTTTAACACATGTAAAATATGATAAACATAAATAAGAATTTTAAAGAAAATGCACACGATTTTACACAAATCATCATTAATTCTGGGGCACCCTGTATTTACTCGTCCGACTAAACGAGGGAGGGAACACAGGGTGATACTAATTGCAGGTGGTGAGCGTAGCTTCTGGAAGTTGTCACGCTGTTGAGCGCAAGTGATTGTGGCTACCAATAGCTGTGCGTTTTTTGTAAGAACATTTTGCATTATAGAGTTCAGATATGGATGACATAGAAAGCAGACATGCTGCCGGATCATGCCGCATTGCGCAGGATGGGAAACAGGAAACACCAACAAGGCACTTCTGGGGATTGGATGAATGGGTTTGTTGTGCCTTCACAATCTGCGAAATTGGACAAAAAGGTTTCCATGAAATATTATACGCTACCTATAATGCATAATGTCAAATATATTATTGTCGGAAAATGGTCTAAACAAAGGTAAAACCCAGTGCAGTATATTCAAATCTGCTTTATCTGCATTTGTTGGGGGGAGCATAGTCAGCGTCGGAAAATCTTTTTAGTTAACAGCAATTCGAAGAGCCCGAGGAATGTTATTGCAAACTTGGTTGAAGGCGACTGGATACTTTTTAAGTGACGGGCATTAACGCTACAAAAATGCTTTTAATATGCGGTTTATCTACCCCTTGGGCCGGCATTAGGCAAGAAGTTGAAAATTTCTTTGGCCCATGACAATTCATGGACCTATTGTTTAAAATTTCATTAAAATCGGTTGGGTGGATCTCGAGTTTTAACATGACATACACACAGAGAGACACATCCTGTGTTTAATATGTATATATATATATATATATTACATTGGTAAGAAAGTTCTTGGACAACCAAGCCGCCTTCAATCCCGCAACTAATCAGTGTCGCCGACCAATCAAGAGCAGCCAGCGTGTCTCTTGTGACTATATAAAGACAGAATCACTCTATTTGCTCATCAGCATTTTAGCTTTCTGTAATGTATTTGCGAAATACATCACTTTTTTCACAAAATGGCTCAAAATATTGCTCTTCCAAAGATGGCGTAGCGTGGCGTCAAAGTGTATCACTTCAAACATAGCACATCTCTGCATGATGCAGCTGAAGTAAATTGCGAGGCATTTGGCCCTTGCACTGTCTCGAAAAGTATCAGCGCTTTGAATGTGACAATTATTCAGTGGAAGATCAAAATACGAGTCGGACGCCCAGAAGTGATCGATGATGATGCATTGATGCAAGTCATTGAAACCGGTCCAATGCAAACTGCACGGGAAATTGAGGTACAGTTTGGCATCTCCCATGTCTCGATCATCAACCATCTGCATAGTTTCGGTAAGGTCAGCAAGCTTTGAAAATGGGTGCCATATGAATTGACTGAAATGGACAAACAACTACGTGTCACAGCATGTCAAAATCTGCTGTGGCGGAGCCGAAGATTCGATTGGTTGGAGTCAGTAATCACTATGGAGGAAACGTGGGTACTGTACTCCAACGTGAGGCGCAGACGATCCTGGCGTAGCAAAGGTCAACATCCAAAACCTTTGACAAAAGGATCACTGGTGCAAAAGAAGGTTATGATCTCAGTTCGATGGGATTACCGTGGTGTGATCATGTTGGATCTTCCCCCACGAAATACCACCGTTGACAAGAATGTCTACTGCGAACAAATAGACCGTCTAAAGATTGTGCTAGCCTAAAACGCTCAAATTTGAAGAAGATAACGTTGCACCAAGACAACTCCCCAGCACATCGTGCAAAGAAGACGTCAGAGAAGCTAAAGGAGGCATGCTTGGAGTTTAAGCAGCACCCACCGTATTCTTCTGACCTTGTTCTTTCTGACTATTACCTATTCTCTGCCTTGCAACGCACAGTTGGCGATACGATACTCGAAAACGAAGAAGATGTGAAATCGTTCCTTTACGAATTTATTCATTCAAATCCACGCGACTTCTGGATGAGAACATTCAAAACTTCGCCTGAAAGATGGCAAAATTTGATCGACAACGAGAGCGATTACCGTTTGGTTTGATTGTTCTTTGTTGTTTTATGAATTGTTCTACGGCGTTGCAAGGCAGAAAATAAGTGTCCAAGAGCTTTCTTACCAACTGATATATATATATATATATATATATATATACATATATATATATATATATATATATATATATATATATATATATATATATATATATATTATATATATAACATGTATGTATGTGTGTATGTATGTATGTATGTAGCCGTGTGTACCGTTGGCGATTTTTTCCTCCCTTCCCTTCTCAGGATCTTTCTTTTTCCTGTGTTTCTGACGAAGAGTTCCGCTGGAAACGTTAAGCTCTCCTTCTTCCCTTCCTTCCTGAGCGTCCAATAAAACTATAGTTGTTTCCACGTTCTCGCGTTGTTGTGTTTTCTCTTTGTGTTTTCATGTTTGGATTAAATTTATATATATATATATATATATATATATATATATACCCATACATACATATATATACACACACATATATATATATATATTTATCCTATATTCTTTTGAGAATAAATGTTCGTTTCTACCTCTTCTTATTGACTGACTGCAATTTATTCATTATATATATATATATATATATATATATATATATATATACATATGTATATGTATATATATATGTATGTGCATGTATATATATATGTGTATATATATTTATATGTAATATATATCTATATATGTATATTTGTGTATATATATATATATAATATATATATATAATATATATATAAAAATATATGTATGTGTATATGTGTGTGTGTGTATAGTTACATATATATATATGTATGTGAGTATATATATATATATGTGTGTGTCTATATGTGTGTGTGTAGATACATATATATATGTATTTGTGTGTATATACGCACACAAACATAGCCAAACATAGTTTACACACAGACACACACAAAACACACGCGCGCACGCAAACACGTACAAAACACACAAACATACACTATTTCCAAGTGCCAGTAGGAGTTTATAGAGTAGTGGTAGAAAGAAAATTCATATTTATTTATTTTTTAATTACTATCAACAAAATGGTGCGAGGATATCACATTAAATATAAATGAAAACCTCGCATCTACTCTACTTTGTTGGGTGGTTTCATTAAAAGTAAGATAATAAAAATCCGTTATTTAATTAATATTTACCATCTAATTTATATTAAGTTTCATGAACTCTTTCCTTTTAAATATTTTTCCATTCTGTTTTTTGTTATCGATGTTGATATTACTGTTATGCTTCTTGTTTGTTACTAGTGGCTGTTTTTAATTTATTCCCAAGCCTTTCTCTAGTACAGCAATGACTAAAACCATGCCAGCTGTGACAATACAACAATATCCTCAGATAGAGTGCTTCTGTTAGTGAATCATCATAAGAAAATATATTTAGCAATTTGAGAGAGAGCATATTTGCACTCTTAAAGTCCTCTTTTATTTAATTTCATTCGATGAGTGATAAAGGATGTAAAGTATGTTCCTATGCAAATGTAGCCGAAACAATTCTCATACATATACGCATGTGTTTCCCCAATATGTTCTCCGGTTGAAGAGAGCAGAGTGAGAAATCTCTTCTGGAGAATTTTTAAGGTGAAGACTGAATAAATTTCAATATTTTGCAGGGAAGTGCATCACGTGCTTTGTCTGTTCGGATTAGGACCCACAACATCAACGTGCCAACAGTGTAAATTGTCTCACACATTTGCCGGATGACGACATCATCCTACACGATATCATTTCCAGGCCCAAGCATTAGCAACACGGTGCGTGTATTAAACTGCTGTTGCTACGTGGGACCAAACTGACAACCGCCCAGTCTACATGAAATATCAGCACACCATTTCCGAAAGGTAATAGCAGCTAGCTTCTCTTCTTTGTGGTCGTGGCAAAAGCGCTTGTATAGTAGACAAGTCTAAAATGTTTGAAGACATATTTCTTTTCATCTGACCAAATTCCAGTTGAATGTACCATTTGAAGAAAAAGGGGAGAGTAAAAAGATGCTAATATGTTCAAACAAAGGTGTTTAAGAATAGGGAGCCTGTCGTCAATGAGTGGGTTTTCTCACTCAGAAGAACATAAGGCGCAGGAGTGGCTGTGTGGTAAGTAGCTTTGCTAACAGTTGCTTCTGCGCATGTGCGAGTCAGTGTTGTGTTTGGCACTGAAGCGGTGAAGACGTGCTATTGAAGCCGTCTTGAATTGAAAACTTTGGAAGCCCCATGTAAGGTAAGATTCTGTTTTCTGGGTCCAGTGGGAGTTTTTGTTGAGAATTGTTTTTTACAGGCAGGAAGTCCTACTGGATTCAGAATTCTGATTCTGCCGACATGTGGCAAATATATTTTTCTCGCTGAGAAAATTTTCGGGGGCGTATCCGTCTTCGGTAAATTGAGTAAATATTTTTCTCACGTATTTGTGAGAATTGTATTGTGCTGTGAAGAACTTTTATGAATTGTGAAAACTACTACTTCGCAAAAAAATTATAAAAATAAGCCACTATTGGATTACCTTTCGGACCCATTTTTGTGGAGGTTGTGTTGCAGTTGCGGCGTTCCAGGTTCAACCCAGGCCGGGAGTACTGCAAGGCCAGAATATTTTTGCTGTGTTTTTTCTGTTTATTAACTTTCTTTTGAACTTCATTTAACCCCCCCTTTTGTTTTTTTTTCTTTATTGCGACTTTCCGTTAATTTCTTCACTTCTGTTGTGCTTTCTCCTTTTTGTTTTTTCAAAAATCTATCAAATTTTATTTGGACTTTTGAACTTTTTTTTCCTGCTTTTGAGTTTAATTTGAATATATTTTTAAAAAAACATGGCAATGAAAAATAACAAAATTTTAGAGTGGGAAATCATACCACCTAAAAAGTGGTTAAAAGACCGTGAAGATAGGACGGTGGTGTTGAGAACCTACTCCAAGGCACTCGACACCATCGCCTTATTCGAAAAGACGGCAATTGAGAAGGAGTTGGAAGAGTATTTGCCAACAATTAAATTCATTTCCAGGGGTGTCAAATATGCAACGGTGTGGTTGCTATTTGACACCCCTGAAGAGGCTTGCAAATTTGCTAGCAAACCCTTGGAGGGTAAGGAAATCTTATTCCTGCCCACGTACAAAAAAAGAAATTGATGAAAGCTTGGATCTGCGGACTGCCACCCGACATAGAACCCGAGTGGATAGAGGAGACTATCCGCCGGGGTCTGGGTGACAGCGAAACTAAGCTCCTCAATGTAAAAGTTCTTCCTGCGGCTGCTTGGGTTGGGTCAAAAGCAATTTTGACCCTGTGGACCCAATCAGCCAATCTGGTTCTTCTAGATTTTTTTTAAAATGGCCGGGTGCAGGTACCCGGTGATGCTTGAGGGTCGCCCCCCTAAGTGTCATCGGTGCTTGGGGTCCAGCCACATAAAGAAGAACTGTCCTCGGGAACAAAATAGGATCCCGGAACAGTTAAGTAAAACCCCTCTAGAAGAGGGAACGATAACGGCCGAGGAAGCAGAGGACTCCTCAAACAGAGGCCGAAAGAGGAAGGTGAGCAACAATGGGTGCTCACCAAAGGATAATAGGGATGAGGAGAGGAAGGCGTATCTTCTAGCCACGGAGGAGACGCACCCTCCCTCAGTTGAAAAGGGAAAAAAAAAGAAAAAGAGGAAGAAAAACGGGACATTACCGGCTGTCAGTGTAGCACCGGAATGTCGCGGAACTACGTCGGTTGGGGTTGTGCCACCGACAAGAGAAGAAATTCCGTTGGCGGAAACTGTGCCGCCAACGAAAGAACTGAATATATTGGTCCTCTTCTATAGAGGAGGAGAAATTGAAAAAGTGATGGAAGAGCACTACAAGGGAGCACCTTTAGCCTTCACACAGGACCCCGAATGGCCTCCGCAGGTAGCTGTGGAGGCCGTGGCGTTCGACGTGACGCTAGGGCTAAAGGAGCTCAATGAAGATTATAACTTGGTCCCGGGCGACGCGAACTCGGAACTTGACTACGTTCTGAGGGAGGCGTGGTTGATGGTGGAGGGCGCGGGCACAAGCTATTTCGAGGACGATATGTATTATTAGCAATGGACTTAAGTCCAAAAATTGAAAAATTGTAAGAGGATTAATACCTCGTTTTCTTTTAATAATGGACTGCTAAGTCCAAAAATTGAAAAAATTGTAAGAGGTTTAATACCTCGTTTTGGGTTTATCTTTAAAAAGAACAATGTTTTAGAGAAGCGAAAGCCGGCGGGCGCTTTTTGTCTTCTCCCATCCTTATCATCTTTCTTTCATTATCATTCACCTCATTAATGTCCTCGTCCAGCCCGCAAAGCTAACTTAATCTGTGTACTGCCTTTATGGCAAATGTTTTGAAATAAAGTAGCTTGCTAACCAACCACATGGTTCCGGGTTCAGTCCCACTGCGTGGCACCTTGGGCAAGTGTCTTCTGCTATAGCCCCGGGCTGAACAATGCCTTGTGAGTGGATTTGTTAGACGGAAACTGAAAAAGCCCGTCGTATATATGTATAAATATATATGCGTGTGTGTGTTTGTGTGTCTGTGTTTGTCTCCCTAGCATTGCTTGACAACCGATGCTGGTGTGTTTACGTCCCCGTCACCTAGCGGTCCGGCAAAACAGACCGATGGAATAAGTACTGGGCTTACAAAAGAATAAGTCCCGGGATCGAGTTGCTCGATTAAAGGCGGTGCTCCAGCATGGCCGCAGTCAAATGACTGAAACAAGTAAAAGAGTAAAAGAGATAGAGAGTAAGGACAAGGCACGCTTGATATGAGTGTTGAATCATTAAGTCTTTGCGGTGTCTTCGTTGCATTATCCAAGGTGACCTTTAAGGGTCTTATACGTTGTTATAAATTTGTATTTTGTTGAATTATTTTTATTCACAGCAAAACCCATATGTTGTGTGCTTGTATTTCCTCCGTGTAATGACCTCAATACTAGTCAGATGTGCCTCATAAAGGGTTTAATCAACATTGTAATGATGAGGATCATGATGATGATGATGGTTATCTCATCTCAAAACTTCACATCTTTCAAATTCCGCCGAGCTCGACTTTGCCGTTCTACTTTCAGGGTTCATATATTGAGTGCCAGTGAAACACTGGGGTCGATGAAATCGAATAGTCCTCTCCCACAAAAATGTCAGGCCTTGTGCTAGTAGCAGAAAGGTTTGTTGTTGTTGTTATCATCACTATAATAATAATTATTATTATTAAGTGATACAGAAATCATGCCATCAAAATGACACTAGGATACGAAGCCCAATATTCCTATCAAGACTACACGTTGTTTGATAAGGGTACACCAGCACGTGCGTCACAACCGTATGTGCGCGACATGGTGATGTTTTATCAAGATAAAGAGTGCATGATCGTGCAGGTGGGGTTCAGTTAGTAGTTTCTTGTGGTTGAGTAGTCCATCCCACTCAAAAGATCCGTGAATAAGGTTTGTTTAAGAATGCTGAATAAAACACCTATATTTCCAGAGGTGAATTATTCAAAACCCCAAATAATTTCTCTCAATACATAATGATGATGCTGCTCCCCCACTACTTCTGCTCGTCATCAGAGATACACATATCGTCAGCCATTAGGGGAATACTCAACTGGTTAAGATCAAACAGCTGACGACCAAATCTCTACTACTGAGCAGAATATTCGCTGTAGCCCATCCTTTGTACCAAGACAAACCTATGTACATGATAACACTTCTTGTCACTTAAGACCAACATCCACGAGAGCGACTGCCTGGTACTGCATCAGGACATTTATAATAATAATAATTATCATTATTATTATTATTATTATTATCATCATCATCATCATCATCATCATCATCATCATCATATGAAAACTCACATTTTTAGTTGGTTGGTGTGATGGAAATTGTCAGTTGTCCACAGGTGACACTGTTTCAAGAACTCTTGAAGGTCACGCCTTCTGTTTCCCCATACTACGTCTTTGCTATTTGTAGGCCGTGGTTTCCACAGAGCTCCCAATGGATCATTCTTACCACATTGTCGTGGCGTCTTTTGAATTCGCGTTGTGCCAATTTCTGGCATTCACAAACGATGTGCCATACCATTTCACCCTGCACGCCACACATTCTGCATTTGTCGTTATCAGTAGTGTTGTCTATTCTGCACTTCATATAGTTGGTCCGTAACACTTGCTCTTGAGCTGCCCGTATGGGTGCTTCTGTCTCTATCTTCAGGTTACTCCTACTCATCCATAGTCCTCTCTATTTGTCTTCGCATTCACATTTCTTACAAACTGACCGTACGTTTTCTTTTCTCTCTATGCTTTTCTTTTTTCCCTTTTTTATTCATTTCTAGTTTAAATTGTTCTTTAGTTAAATAATTTTCAGTTTTGATGAGGCTGGCCTTCTTCGTGTCTTTCAACAGTAGCTCCACAGTATTTTTATATACCACACTAGAGTATTTTCCGTTGCTTCGATACATTCAAGTCACCTGGTTGAACCTCTTCTACTCTTACTTCTGCACAAGTATAGCCTATCGGTATCACTCTAATAGATGACTCCATGTACTCCATGTACTTTCAACATTATTCTGGTCTTGGGAACCATTTTCTTCATTTCTCTGTTTTGCAGTTTTATAATTCCCTCTCCATAACGAAGTGATGCTGTATACCACGTATTAATTGCTTGAATTTCATTCTATCCAGTCGATTTCGAGCGCAGCACCAACATCAGCCTTCTGCGAAGTGGATAGACTCTTGGTGGGGATAAGAAGCTGTCTACTTCAGGCCTCAGTATTATGTAGTTCTTGCTTGCTCCATATCGTACCCCAGGAGAGTCGACTTTCATCACCCTCAGGGACAAATTTTTCAGGTTTTTAATCATCATTAATGTGTTGATAAAACCTTTTTTGGTTGGTTCTAAACAGATTTGTTTGGCTGATATTGCTTAATCCGTTTTTCAAACCTAGTTAGTTTTGCATTTCTTTTGCATGCATGAGCTCTTCAGTTCTTCAATTACCGCATATGGGCAAATGAGGCTGGTAGAATAAGTACAAGGCTTACAAGAATAAGTACTGGGGTCGATTTCTTCAACTAAAACCCTTTAAACCGGTGCTCCAGCATGGCCACAATCAAGTAACTGAAGTAATGAAAAGAATAAAATAATATGCATGCATGCATGTATGTATGTAAGCCGGTTAACTGTTTATATATAATAGATATATATATAGTTATATATATGTATATATATATATATATATAATATATATATATATATATATACTAGTATATATATATATATATATATATCTCTATATAACGGCATTTTGGTCTGTGCGTGTTTCTGTTGGGTCGTTTTCTCGTACCCTCACTCTGACCACGGCTTTCACCGATTCTGATGAAACTTGACACACACATAGCCCAATGTCATAATTCAAAACTAACGCAGCGAAAATTTTGAAAAGTCCCCCAGTTCTGAAAAAAATCGATAAATTCGACATGGGGTCGAGAATCAAAAAATAAACCACAGAATGTCTAGGGGACGCAACTCAACTTTTTTTACTAATCAAAAAAAATTTACCATCATTTTTTTTCTATTTTTTGCTATTTTTTGGCTATACTCTCTAAAAATGCTTTAAGTTTTTCCCTTACAAACCTGAGCAACGCCGGGCGATACTGCTGTATATATATATAATGAGTATCAAAGATGTACAGGTGTTAATTCGTCACGGCCGTTCAAGTGGCGCTTGTAATTGATTAATGTAAGCATTACATCAATTTGAAAGAAACAGTTCTCATCAGATGACCACATAGATTTTAAGTATAAGGCTGTAACCATTCTAAAAGCATATTTACAACAATAATGGAGCTCAAAATATCTACATCGTTTCTCTTGTCATATCTTTAGCAGAATAAATTGGTTAAGATTTTATCATGATCTTCTAAACTCATTGCTTATAAAAAAAACTTAATAGTTTTCCTTATATATTAAAGCATCCCATTATTAGGTTTTAAATCCCTCTCTATCCTTATTCTTTATTTTTCTCAATAAATTTCCTAAGTTATAATTTTCTCCCCCCAAATATCCTTCAACTATAATTCCCACCCTTGAAGCTTATATTATATATCTGTTTTGGTTTTTCATTATAATCCCCTTTAATTTGATAATCCAAATAAGTATTGGCCACCACATTCATTCTTTCTTCCATTTATCATCCCTACCCTGTAAGGCATTCTGTACTTATAACTATGTTTTTGTAGATAATTCTAGTTGTATGGCTCCAGCACATTGAGAGTGTAGCAGAGTGTCAGACATTAATTGATTTATCACCATTAACTAGAATATAGTTGACAACACTCAATGGATTTAATTCTAAACGGTTGAAGAATAAAAGTCTTCTAAATATAAGTAACTAGGTCAAAATTCCTTATTATTCTTGACACCCACAATTTCCTCTGCTGCTCTCTAAATTATAGTAAGCTCGACGTGGTATGCATTATTTTCTATTCAATTCATTCTGCCACGGATATAACAATGTAAATAATATTGTAAGTTTCATCACTGATGTAAATATGTTTAAAATGGTTATATTCTTATGTTTAAAGTCTCTGCGGATATGAGACGAGAACGATTACTTTCAAACTGGTGAAATGTTTTCTTTAAGCAATTAAATGAGCCGCATCAAACAGCCGTCATGAATTAACAACTGCACATCTTTATTACTCACTTATATTCTGTTCCCCTAAATTGGAATCTGCACTTTGGAAATACTATAGAAAGTACTTTTATAAAAGTACATGACTCAGTTACCAAGAGCGGATATCTCCACTTAGCTGGGTTGCGTTGTCTGCATACACAGCAGGAATAACACACCTGCAAGGAGTCTTGATATCCAATCTTCAATTAAGATTGTTTGAGTGTGCGGATTATGCCGAACTAGCAAGGTGCTTCAATTTAAGTATCTAATTCAACTGAAACTTAATTTTATATATATATATATATATATATATATATATATATATATATATATATATATATATATATATATATATATATATATATATATATATATATATATATATATATACAAAGAGAAAGAACAAAAGAGCATAATGTATATATATATATATATTATATATATATAAAGAGAAAGAACAAAAGACCATTATATATATATATATAAAGCATATATGTAATGTGCTGGAAGCAAAAGTTACATAACTCACCTGATTGTTTGTGCTTGTGCACAGTATGCGTCTATACATAGGAGTGTGTGTTTGCGCGTTAATATGTACAAATAAACACAAATATATCTCTTCCCGTTTATCTGTCTGTCGCATTCTTCTTCTGTACACACACACATACATACACTCTGACAATAACATACATATATGTCTGCGCATGTGTAAGATTATGTATTGTCCCTGTATGTGAGCGTATTCTAGAAATAGTTCCTCAGCGATATGCTTAAAATCTACTTAAGATTTCACTTATGAGTATGGTAACAATAATAAGAAGCAGAAGAAGAAAGAAAGAAAGAAAGAAAATTCGAGAGACATGACAGGTTAGCATGGGAAGTTAAGTAGTCGTGGTCAATGAAAAAGGTAGCAGTAGTAACAATAATTGGTTAAGAGCGAGCAAAAATCTCGAGAAATATATGGAACAAATAGGTGTTGCAATATGGGAGGAGCCCTTGCAGAAAACAGCACTGCTTGGAACCGCTGGGATACTGCGGAAGGTGCTCGAACAATTAGGAGTGTTACGTTAGTTCACTGCTAGGGACCAACCGACACCGTAGTACATCTCCAGCGTTAGAAGCTGTGCAAAGGCAAGGATAATAGAAAATATATATATATATAAATACCTACCTATCTACGTATGGATGTTTGTATGTATGCATGGATATATATATATATATATATATATATATATGTATGTATATGTATATATGTATATATATATATATATATATACATATACTGTATATGTATGTATATATGTATGTATACGTTTCTATCTATGTATAAATATATATGCTTGTGCTTGTGCATGTATGCGTGTATATATGTATGTATTATGTATGTATATGTATATGTATCAGTGTGTGCGTGTTTGTTACTGTGTGATCTTTATTCGTAACGTCCATTTTCTATTGCTATATTTACTAAATTCAAAGTTATAATTTATTTATATCTTCATTACAAAGTGACTGAATTCAGTGATGATTTATGATCATTAATAATGAAACAACGGTAAAAGAAAGAAATCTAAACGAGAATTTATATGGCCCTATCAAAATGAGTCCAGTGATAAAAAGAAAATATGTTTAGCTCAAGCCAAAATCATTATTGCCGTCACCATAAATAAACGTTCGCTTTACTTTTCCTAAATAGCATTTGGCGTGCAGAGGATATTGTAATTTAACCATAATTTCTCATCTAATTTTTGTTTTCATATTTATCTAACTGTCTATCTATTTATCTATCTATCTTCCCCCTCTCTCTCTCCCCATATATATGCATATATATATATAACAATATGCCTATAAATATAAATGTGTGTGTGTATATGTAACTCATATATATATAAATATATATATATTCATATTTATATGTAGATTTATATATATGTATATATATATATATATTCACATATATACATATACATTTATTATTATTATTATCATCATCATCATTATTATTATTATTATATTATCATCATCATCATCATTATCATTATTATTATTATTATTATTATTATTATTATTATTATTATTATTATTATTATATTATTATCATTATTATTATTATCATTATCATCATCATTATTATTATTATCATTATTATTATTATTATTATTATTCAGTAGTCTAATTTTTTCACGTGCGTTCACTGCTCTGTGCGTCTTGGCTATACGCTGTGGTTTGTAGCGGTGCTCTTATTTTCTCTGTATTGAATGTGCTTTGCCTTGGATGCGTGCAGTGCATAGTAGTGCAATTTTCCATATGTTGCATGCACTTGTAAGTTCTGGTATTTTGGTTAAGTATTTGACTGAATATTTTTTTTTATTATACCTTACTATTACAAGAATCGTTTTTATTTTTAGGCGCCACATTCGGATTACCTCTATTTCCAAATCTTTGTATTTTGTCATCATTTTTTTATCTCCGGGCGGTTTTCTGCGAGCCACTGAATAATACATCCGCATTTGATTCCCAGTTCTAGTAATTTGTTTTTGATATTTTACGTTTAATTATTTCTCAGTATAATATTCCCCACTTGCTTAGTAAATATTGCTTTCATTATTTTATCACAGTCATAATCTCACTGTTTTAAACAAATATCAAGGTAGTTCAACTAAAATTAGTGTGCAAAAAAAATAGATCACATAGAGCTATTTTTATATCGACAGCGTTTCAAATAGCTATAGTAAAGAATTCACTTGATAATTCTTAGATAACGACAGTAAAGAAATAAGTCACATGAGGTCGAAGCCCTCAGTAAGTTTTAATAACTTGTCGAATATAACGTTTTTACAGTTTGTATAAACAATAAACTACACAACGAATTCATGTCAACAAAATACCTGATTTCCTCATCTGACATACCGAAATAAAATTTGGAATGAAAAAATTGCAATGAATATATATTAAATAAATAATTATTAATGAAAACAATTAGACGCGGGAGAGTGAGAGGGAGAGACTGTTGCAAATGAAATCGAAAGATTTCGTCAGAACGTATTAATATTGTTTATCAAATGTTAAAATATGCTCTACAATGAAAGTAATACTTCGCAACGAATATCTAAATTTGTGATAAACGCTTCGAAACTGTGTTTTTGTCAATATATATTAACAGAGGAATTTATAAAAAAATTTGTAGAGAGTCACACCTTTAATATGACTATTATGAAGGGTGTCACTAACTTAAGAAACGTAGATCACAGGAATTTATATGTAGCTATGTAGCTGAGTCAATCTCTTATATATATATTTATCCTTAGTAATTGGTAGAACTTACATAGGTGTGCATATATATATATATATATATATATATATATATATATACATACATATATTATATAGAGGGCATTATTACACATAAATGCCGCACGCTAGGAGGGACTTTTAAAGTCAAAACTACCAAAATAAAGTAGTTTTGATTTTAAAAGTGCCTCCTAGCGTGCGGCATTTATGTGTAATAATTCCCTCTATATAAT
Organism: Octopus sinensis; assembly: GCF_006345805.1. Classification (NCBI taxonomy): domain Eukaryota; kingdom Metazoa; phylum Mollusca; class Cephalopoda; order Octopoda; family Octopodidae; genus Octopus; species Octopus sinensis. The sequence continues at coordinate 98,028,298 of NC_043006.1, read as the reverse complement.
ATAAATAATTTTTTTCAATTGAAAAAAATTTACAGATTTTTTCTCTTATGAGGTTTTTCACGCTAACTACCTGATAATTTCTTATGAAGATTTCATCCTATTGTTAAATTTTATATATATATATATATAGGGAGAGAGACAGACAGACAGACAGACAGAGACAGTGAGAGAGAGACAGAGAGAGACACACGCACACAAAAGTGTGGTGCTGTGAGACGCGTAGGATTGGCGTTTCCTTACTTTTACAAATGTACCCAAAATTTAAAATTATCTAATATAACTATATCATTCATCCGGCATGTGTTGAAATATGCCAAAACAATTTAATTCTTCACAAATACATGTAACTTTATATATTATTCATGTATTTATTCCAAAAAGCATATTCTGCTTTAAAGTAGTATATCCTTGTAGACACAATTGTCAGTAATCATACTGTTCCTATTTCTCTCAGCCAATATTTTTTACATTAGCTTTTTTCGAACTCTAAATAATGCCTCATACAGCTGACCACGTGAGAAGAATTGTGTCGGATGATATATTCCAATTTGTTCATAAGTCTGTCCGTATGTCTGGTTACACGTTAAGGCAAAAGCTGGCTAGACAGGAAATGGTTTGCATATAAATGTGAATGGAAATTCCATTTCTTGTGATACATGTCGTATTCTTGGGATTAGCAATGCTGATCCAGCATAAGGAAAAGACGGAACCTCAGCCTCATCTCACTGCTTGAATGTCTATGTCGCAGACGATTGCCAAGTTCCTTATCTCTATAATAGAAGTAGATTTGAGCAAATTTTGGATTTTTGTCATTGGGAATTAACGATCCAGTTATGTGATGAACTCTTCCCTGCACCTTAAATGTAGGACTAAATCCTGGGGCTCTGATTTCTCTGTAACCCAGAGAAGTAAATGTCAATGCATTGTTAAAGGAACGTATATTTTGCAGGAAATTGTTTCCTGTTTGTGTAACATAGAAGTATCTATGCATATTTGGTGGCGGGGGCAGTTTGTCAAGTTTTACCTTCCCTTCAAAACTACACAGAGATTTCAATTCAGCATACTGTAAGCTTTGCAGTATGAACATTGTCAAAGAGACTGCCTGCATTATTTGGTTGTACAATAGACACGACAGCCTGTTCTTGAAACTATCGAAACTGGCTTTCGTTGCTTATCCTTTAATTGAATTCTTCCTAGTTTGGAAATGTTTTCGTCTGTACTCCTGTAAATATCAAGTTTCGTCTCGCAGCACCCGCTTTCTTGGCACTGGTGTTTCTCTTTGTACCTCTCTGATGATTGGAAGGCTTCCCATTTGTAGTAATTGTCAATAGGCAGCTGAACAGTCACAGACGGTGAAAGCTGACTCAATTTCTTATTTTGAAGTAGAATATTCCCTCGAACCAATCGGTTATGTGTAGCGGAAGCAGAATCATCTCTACGTTACGTGCATATTCAGACATTTATTTCAGTCGCTTTGCCCTGGTTTCATCTCATTCCCGTCTTTCTCTCTGCCGTCGTGCCTTTGCTGCTAAATTTTCGTTTTCAGTTGCATGGTGTTTTGGACGCCCCATGTTCAATTGCAAAATTCTAATGTAAGATTTGTGTAATAACGAAATCAAACCTGCAGTGTGAGTATGTTTATATAACAGAGACATTGCATGTGTTTATATTAGAGACACAGCGTGTGCGTGTGAGAAAAGAGAACATTAGAAACAACGAATGAAATAAGTATGAAATGGAAAGATTGTATAAAGCTTGTTAAAAACTATCTTGTACCAAATATTTGCATTTGTAAACTTGAAATATTCGATAATAAAAGGAGGTTCAGAAGGTAAATTTTCCTGGAAACTTCAGTTTATACAAAATCTTACTTGAAAGTAAATATTTCTTTCAGTAATTTATCATAGTTGTAATATTTCTCTAATTTAAGCCGTGTTCAAGCTACCTCAACTACATTTAGCGTGCTAGAAATAGCAGTGATCATATAGTTATTATGGTGAGGCATATATCCATACCAGCAAAACCACTTCTTAATTTTTTTTAAATAATACTGGTATATTAACAGAATTTCATTTTACCAAAAATATGCATTTAACAAATTTTGAAAACTGATATTATTCTTGAAATTGTGTCTCGTATCAGAAGCCTCCAAGTTATCCAGCTATTTTCTCTCATATCATCGATTCATTCAATAAGTATTTTTTTTTTACATTAGTTAAAAACTGGGATTTGCAAATAACGACTTGAAACTTGAAATGAAAACATTGAAATAAATATATATTAAATTAATGACAACAGAGGCAAGAGAGAGTGTGAGGCTATTGCATATGCAAATGGAAAATTTCGCCAGCAAAGAATTTCATATTGTTTTTCAACATTAAAATCTACTCCGCATTGAAAGCAATGAATATTTAAATTTATGAAAAACTTATTGCTCAAATATTCAAGAACATTCAGAAATCGAAATTATAGGAAATTTCTTGGAACATGAATTTAAAAACAAATATCCAGATGGTCAAGACTTTAATAATAGTTTTCTTTTAGCAAGTGTTACATACCTGATTAAGAAGCAGCTTTCTCCATCATAATATAGGTTATTAATATTATTATTATTATTATTATTATTATTAGTAGTAGTAGTAGTAGTAGTAGTAGTAGTAGTAGTAGTAGTAGTAGTAGTAGTAGTAGTAGTATCGTTTGATTGATTGATTGATTCTAGTTTCAGCTCATGAGGTTTGGCCATGCTGGGGCACCGCCATTTAGACCAAATGGCGTTATTAATATTATTTTTATTATTATTATTATTCAGTAGTTTTATTTTTATAGCGTGCTTTCACTTCACTACCGAGCGCAGCTCTGTGTGCCTTGGGTGTGTGCTGTGATTTGTTGTGATTCTCTGATGGTTATTGTATGGAAAGTGTTCTACGTAGGATGTGTTCAGTGCCTAGTAGTGTAATTTTCTGTATGTTATATGTGTTTGTAAGTCCTGGTGTTTTTGTTATGTATTTGTCTGAATATTTTTTTATCATGCCTAATGCACCTACTATGATAGGAATTGTTTCTGTTTTTAGATTCTGGTTACCTCTATTTCCAGGTCTTTGTATTTTGAAAGTTTATCCATTTCTTTTAGAGACACGTTGTCATCTGCCGGTATTGATACATCAATTAGAAAGCGTTTTTTTCTTCATGATCTCTGACAACTATATCTGGTCTGTTGGCCTTAATTTCTCTATCTGTGTGTATCGGCATATCCCAGAGTATGGTTGCTTTCTCGTTTTCTGTGACTTTTTCTGGTGTGTGCCTATACCAACTTTTTTCTGTTGTTGTTCCATAATGTTGGCATAGATTCCAGTGTCTGTAGGTTCCAACTCTGTCATGTCTGTGAATATATTCCTTCTTAGCCAGGACTGGGCAGCTAGAGATAATATGATTTATTGTTTCTTGTCCATCTCCACATATTCTGCAGTTACTTGTAATATTTCTTTTCATTACATGTTTTTGGTAATTTCTGGTGGGGAGGCTTTGGTCTTGTGCTGCAATTAAAAATCCCTCTGTCTCTGCTTTGAGTCCTGAGCTTCTCAACCATTGCTGGGATTTTTCTTTGTCTATTTCTTTTGCATTTAGTTTAGTCCAGTATTTACCATGAAGGGGCTTTTCTTGCCATCGTTTTATCATGGTTCTTTGCTGTTCTAGTTTTAGTTTGGATTTCATTTGTTTTATAGCTTTTGCTGTTTCTTCATCTTCTTCTTCTTCATCTTCTTCTTCTTCATATTTATTAGGTGGTATGATTTCTTGTTTGTATTTGTCAGCTTCCTTAAATACTGAGAACAGTTTTTTGTTTTGCTCGTGTTTTGCCGCTATTTGTATCAGTTTTCCTTCCTTCTGAAGTAGATATTTTTGCAGTCCTATGGTGGTTATTTTATAGTAGTTTTCCAGCTGTATAAGGCCTCTACTACCTTCTATACGTTGTATATATAGTCTTTCTATGTCAGATTTTGGGTGATGCATCCAGGATCCTGTCATTATTTTTCTTGTTTTCCTATCTATTTTGGTCAGTTCATTTAGTGTCCAGTTAAGGATATTGTAGTTGTAACTTATAACTGGGACGGCTAAAGTGTTAATACCTATTATCTTGTTTTTAGCATTGAGCTCTGTTTTTAGTATTGATGTAACTCGTCTATAATATTCTTTTTTTATTGTCTCCTTCATTTGTGTGTGTTGTGTCTTATCTAGTTCATGGATTCCTAAGTATTTGTAAGTTTGGCTTTGGTCTAATTCTTTTATTTCATTGGTTTTATCTAGTGCGATGTAGCTACTCTTAACTAGTTTTCCTCTTTTCAGGGCTACTTTGGCGCATTTTTCTAATCCAAATTTCATATCTATTTCTTTGGTAAATCCATGAACTGTCTTTAATAGTGTTTCCAGCTGTTTGTCATTTGCAGCGTATATTTTTAGGTCATCCATATATAAAAGGTGGCTGATCGTTTTGCCGTAACATTTATATCCGCATCCAGTTCTATTTAACATATCAGATAGAGGTGACAGTGCCAAGCAGAAAAGGAGTGGAGAGAGCGTGTCTCCCTGGAATATTCCTCTTCTTCTTCTTCTTCTTCTTCTTATTATTATTATTATTATTATTATTATTATTATTATTATTATTATTATTATTATTATTATTATTATATTATTATTATTATTCTTCTTATTATTATTATTATTATTATTATTATTATTATTATTATTATTATTATTATTATTATTGAGTGAGAGAGCAGTGTATGCCATCAAAGTGACACTGGGGTAAAATATACGAAGCCCAATATACCCATCATGACTACCCGTCTGATAAAGGTACACCAGGCACATGCATCACAACCATATGTGCGCGACATGGTGATCTCATATCAAGATAAACAGCACATGACCTTGCAGGTGGGGCCCAGTTAGAAATTTCTTCAGGTTGAGTAGCCCATCCCGCTCAAAAGATCCCTGAATAAGGGTTGTTTAAGGATGTTGAACAAAACACCCATGTTTCCAGAGATGAATTATTCAAACCCCAAAGAATCCCTCTCAACACATGGCTATGATGCTCCCCCACTACTTCTGCTCGTGATCAGAGATGCACATATCGTCAGCCACTAAGGGACATGCTCAACTGGTTAAGGTCAAACAACTGACAAGCAAATCTGTGGTATTGAGCAGAATATTTGCTGTAGCCCATCTTTTATACCAAGACAAAACAATGTACATGATGACACTTCCAATCAGTTAAGATCAGAAGCCATGAGATCCACTGCCTGGTACTGCATCAGGGCATTTATTATTATTATATTATTATATTATTATTATATTATTATTATATTATTATTATTATTATTATTTTATATTATTATTATTATTATTATTATTATTATTATTATTATTATTAATGTTGTTGCTAAATCTCACTGAAGTAAAAGCGTAACGTCCCTAAAATCATGTGTACATTGCATAATCGAGACTTAACATAATTATTTCTAGAATTAAAACAGACGTTTGCATTTCTAATGCCTTTGATATTACTTTTGCATGATAATGGCTCATACGGATCTTTTTTTTTATTTATTTCTTTGTTTACCCATTTGTTATTTCATTTATTTGTTTATTTGACTTGTTAAAATTTACTGTCATCTGTCAAAAGAATTTGCTTTAGAAATTGTGGTACAGAAATGGGTAAGAAATAATTTTCATTATTTAAAAACAATTCATTATCAGAAGCGTACTTTTTATACACTGGAAAAGTCTTTAAGAAATGTAGACGTCATAAAATGCAATTTTCTAATTCCGCAAATGGCATTTTCATAGTTTCTAGTAAAAAGAAATCCAATCAGTATTATTAGATGAGTGGTCTAGGTTCTCAGTAGTAAGTAAACTTTCATTTTGAATTATTTTCAAAACAAACTCATTTGAACTTCAAGTCATATTCGGAATGTGTGGTGATGATGTTGAAATTGACGAGATATAATATACTTACGCTAGTGATTAACTTTCTTTCGGCATATTAGTTCTCCGGCTAATTAAATTGTGTATTTACCTCATAAAACGAAATTATTAATAAACTTTGTGAGAATTATGCTCTTCGTGCAATAAACAGCGCATAGACAAAAGTATAACACGTACGTATATAGTGATGTATATGCTAAGGTATACACATTTTATGAACGGTGGAGGTGTCGGTCAAAGCTGTAATGTGTAAATAGAGAAACATGTCTTCGTGGGGAGATATTGATTGATCATCTCTGTGGGTGGAAAACCATGGTGTGGAGGTCTCACAGATTTTCGATTCTTTTTCGTTATCACTTCAGGGAGAAATCATTCATATCTCTTTTATCATTTTTGAGATGAGAAACATGTTATAACTCTATATCATGTAACGAGAAATTATGCCTTACTGGGGCATCGTATTGAAGGGTTTAGCCGAATAAGTTGAACCCAGTAAATAATATTTCTTTTTACATTTGGAATGTAGTCCAAAGAGTAAAGAAAAAACTAAAGACAATGTGAAAGAAATACAATTGACGTGATTAATAAATTCTCGTATATTTTATATTCCGTCTTTCATTTGGCATATACATAACGATCATTGCGAAAGTGACCGTGCTTTACCAGTAAACTACCAGGTGTGAACTATTCGTTTTATATATATATACATATATATATATATATATATATATATATATATATATATATATATATATATATATATATATAGAGATAGAGAGAGAGAGAGGAGAGAGAGAGATAGAAAGATAGATAGATATATAGATAGATTGATAGATAAATAGATGAGAAAAAGTTGAGTTCTGTTTCTTCCTTTACTGTGGAGGGCTCCAAAGGTCAATTTCTAATAAAGATACTTCATATTTCATTGGTAGCTTACCGTCGTAAGAATTTCACGAATAATATGAAAATGCTATAAGTTTAAGGTGTGTTATAGAACTAGGATCCTACAGAAACTCAATAAACTGTTAAAGATGGAAAAGATAAGGTGTTAAAAATTTGAAAAGAATTTAATCCAAGCATGCGATCGTTTCAAACAGCAATATTATTAGAAATTAATTTTATTAGAATTAAATTAATTACATATCACTGTTCTCTTCAGTGCGAAAAAGAATACATCAAAAATATTATTATTATTGTTACTGAAGCCTTGATGAAGTGAGTCACATAACATATTCGGATATTACTCTTTTCTCCTTTACTCTTTTACTTGTTTCAGTCATTTGACTGCGGCCATGCTGGAGCACCGCCTTTAGTCGAGCAAATCGACCCCGGGACTTATTCTTTGTAAGCCCAGTACTTATTCTATCGGTCTCTTTTGCCGAACCGCTAAGTGACGGGGACGTAAACACACCAGCATCGGTTGTCAGGCAATGCTAGGGGGACAAACATAGACACACAAACACACACACACACATATATATATATACATATATACGACAGGCTTCTTTCAGTTTCCGTCTACCAAATCCACTCACAAGGCATTGGTCGGCCCGAGGCTATAGTAGATGACACTTGCCCAAGATGCCACGCAATGGGACTGAACCTGGAACCATGAGGTTGGTTAGCAAGCTACTTACCACACAGCCACTCTTGCGCCTATATATGTATTATCCTTATGAAAGATTAAGAACATGCTAAGATAATGTAATTTTTGATTTATTCTTTTTGCGCACTGAGGAGAACAGTAATATGAAATAAATTTAGTTTTAATTAAATTAATTTCTGATTTTTCTACCATATTATTTACATGATCACATGCATGGATTAAACTCTTTTCAAATTCCTAACATCTGCTTTTCTCCATCTTTAACAGTTTGTTGAATTTCTATAGGATACTTGTTCTATAAATCCTTATTACGCACCTTATACATACATACATATATATATATATATATATATATGCATACGACGGGCTTATTTAAGCTTCCGTTTACCAGATACACTCATAAGGCTTTAATAGTAGAAGACAGTTACCAGAAGTGCCTCAGAGTGTGACTGAACCTAAGACCCCGCACTTTAGGTGAAAGTTTCTTCGGCACACAACCAGTTATACGTCCATGTTTTCATGGTTTTCATATTTGCTCTCACTGGATATGTAGACAAATATCTAGTCATATATATACTTATTTCTTTATTACCCACAAGGGGCTAAACACAGAGAGGAAAACAAGGACAAACATAGGTATTAAGTGGATTACATCGACCCCAGTGCGTAACTGGTACTTAATTTATCGACCCCGAAAGGATGAAAGGCAAAGTCGACCTCGGCGGAATTTGAACTCACAACGTAACGCAGACGAAATACGGCTAAGCATTTCGCCCGGCGTGCTAACGTTTCTGCCAGTCATATATATATACTGCTTACCTAACTGTACGAGTTGTACATTACGGTATTCTATCAGCATTTTAAGTTGTTAACCAATTCTGTTTCACGTAATTGACTTCACTTTGCTAAATGTAAACCGATGGCTTTCTATTTCTTTCTGGACGTGGTTACCGCTTCGGAGTTCTTCAATGACTTTGCACCTGTTAATACCCATTAAATGTCATGACTTCCTGAAATCGAAGAAACGAAAAACTATATTCGTTCTCATTTGTCTAAGGACATTTAACTCAACATCACAGTGTTGACTAAAAACACGTACCACAAAAGAACATATCCTCTAATGTGCACATCAAAATTTGAAATTAGACGGCGAATTACCAGCGTAAATTGGTTTCTTTTGCGTTTATGGAAAGAATACTTCGCGTGTCGTAGCTTTTTCCAGTGAACATTCCAAACAGCTCTTATTCATTATGTTCATTATTAAGAGTTGAGAGCATTTCGTTCATTGATCGAAAGTAAAATGATCGGAATCTAAGAAACTTGATCCAAATGCATTACATTAGAAATGTATTGAATTCTTCCAAACCTGTGTATTAACAAACAGAGAGGTGGACTGAAAACGAAAATGTAAGCCAAAGTAAAAATAAATAAATAAATCAAGAGAGAATGGAATGGTTTACCAAACACTGTTACATGAATGACACAAAAGCATCATGGGATAGAATTACAATTACTTATTTTCCCAAATATGCCTATACGGCTTCGTCAGCCTTACTTCCGCTAGCACGGAAATCTAAGACACTTCCTGAAGCATACAAAACAACTTGCAGCTGAGGTTGTATTCAATGCAACAATACGTAGCATAACATATTCTCTACTGATTTGATCCTTCATTCTCACAGGTTCACACATTCAGACAGAAGCACAGACACACAAGCGCGCTCACATACAACTACCCGCATGCTTACATACACTTAACTGAGTTTCTGTGTGCGTACGTAAGATGCTTTATATTTATACACTCACACACACGTACCTATACGCACAAATGCACCCATACACAAACACACACCTATATGAGGAGAGAGAAAATTTGGCATATACATACATGCACAATACATATATATGTGTGCATATATAAATACATACATATTTAGATAAATAAATTTATGTGTATACTACATATACACGTATATTTACATATATATATATATATATATATATATGTGTGTGTGTGTGTGTGTGTGTGTGTATGTATATATGTATATATATATGTATGTATGTATGTATGTGTGTATGTACATGTCTGTGTGCGTCTGTGTGTTTGTGAATGTATAGATACGCATAGCAACCATACATTGCGTAGTGTACATACACCTACCCAATATATGGGTGTCTGAGTGTATGCATAAGAATGTATATACGTACATATTGTTTTTCAATTTTGCACTCGATTCACCTTTGTGTAAGTATGAATAACGAAAAAACAATTTTTTTGTATTATTGTTCCTTCAGGTTACTATATAGATAGATTTCAATTGAAAGTCTTTGATATAGCCTCAACGGAAGTACCATATATATATATATGTATATATATATATATATATATATATATATATATATATATAATATATATATATATATAATATATATATATATATGTGCATATATATATATATATATATATATATGTATATATGTATATATATATATATATATATATATATATATATATGTATATACATACATATATATACATATATATATATGCATATATATAACTTTCTATTCTTTCATTGTTTTACATACACACACTCACACAAACGCACCCATGTTTAGGTACATGTATATGTATATATGCGTGTGTGTGCGTATATGTATATATATACCCATATATATACACATATACATACATTGCATACTGTATAATCATAAATATACGTATATAAATATATACCTATAGATATAAAACTATATGTGTACATATAGGTACGTATGCATATTACGTGCATATATGTATGCTTATATACATGTATGCCTACATACCTATGTGCATACTAACTCACGTAAATACATACATACCTGCAAACATAGAGGCATACGTACGTGCGTACGTATATTTAAACGAATAATATATTAATCGAAGATTGAAATATTGGTTTCTTAAAACTAAAAGCGTTTTGTAATTTCCCAAAGGAAAATTAATGTAGCTCTTTCATTAGTTCCTTATTTTTGCGTCAATAATTGAATTATTTAGGCTACGGGTCTCTGAAAGCTAAACTAAATTGAACAGGAAAAAAATTTAAAAGAAAATATGTGTTTCGTATATAAGAAGTGCTTGTGTCCAACCACACTTTATATAGAACCATATACGAGAGATGTATATATATATATATTTATGAAAGAAGACAACACTAACACAAACATGCACATATAGTCATATATGTATGTAAGTATGTATGTATGTATATATGCATGTATGTATGTATGTATGTATGTATATATGTAACGAACAGGCAACCCCCATTTTCCCCCATTTATCAATGCCTTCCCTCTCCTTTCGACCGTTTTATTTTCCTCCTTCCCTCATTCCTTGCCTCACTCTTTCTGTTTGTTTTTCTCACTTGTTCTCAATCTCTTTCATTCTTTTTTTAACTTTTTATCTTGGTGTACTTGCAACTTACTAAATTTCCCTTGTCTTGTTTTTTTGTGATTTCTTCGACCTACTTCTTAGCCCTTTTACCTGCTTTCTATGTCAATCAGTCTTACCTTCTCTGATAAATCCCTTACTGGCAGACATTACCACGAATGGCAATGGCGGAGTCAAACTCAAAATGCTTCAGTATTACCGTTGGTCTGTTCTTTTTTCCGTTCTGAACCAGCTATGAAAAATTTAACCTGCTTAGAGGTAGCGTGGACATTACACACGTACTTGATTATATGGTATCATAGTCATGAAAGCAGATAAGACCAAAGAAATTAGGATAACTTGTAATCAAAAATGGGAAAGTGGCCTGCTTGAAGTTCCAGCTTGATGTTGAGCAACAGGTTACTCAGAACAACCAAATAAGTTTCAGAAATGAGTGATGTAATGTCGTGCATATTATAGGAATCACCGAACCCAAGACAGAAGACCAGTCTAATGAACAGTTAGGAAAGACAGAGGTATCATTAACCAAATAATGGAAGTTTTGGATTTTCCAGTATGAGCTCATAACACGATATGATTATTGACGTTTTATGATGCACCTGTAGCACCCGTGGAATTGTAGGAGAGGCAAATGATCAATATTATATGCAGATACCTCGAACTAGACGTTTACATTTAGTTCTATCATCAGTGACTGGTACAAATTTGCTATTTTATTGAGATGTCTGCAAATTCTAGAGCGACACACATCATACAAGACCAGCAAACAGCTGAGCAGGAGATTCGTTCGTTTCATTGAGAAAAGAAATGAAGCTGAAATTGAAGGCTATCTTTAGGTTCTCAGTTTGAAGAATAATGTATTGCGGAGCACCGAGCAAGAGCGGCTGCCAAGGTCGAGAAATTAGTAAGATATTAAGAAAATGTAAATTCCCCTCTTGGAAGACACTGGTGAAAATCCTGACCTACGAAGTCTGGGTCACAAGTAATTTGGACAACGTGTGACCTGCCAAAGTTGAAGATAATGCTAATTAAAATTTTGTAACTAAGACTTGTGTTGAATTATGTACGGAGTAAGGTATGTTATCACTAATACAAGAAAACTGCATTTAGCAGGTTGGAGATCACAGAGACGGATCAGTACAGGCTGACATATTGGATCAGGAAAAAGGGAAAATCATGAAACACGTTTGACAATAATTGCATAATTTTAATTCCGCTGGGATAGATTGAGCCATTCCAGTCTAAAAAACCAAGATATGTTCCTGCCAGCGGCCCCATCTTGTAAGACTTAGATAAATCTGGAAAGAAAACATGCTCCAAACATTCCTAATTCTTACGTGGTTATATAATATAGGCACAGCGTGGTTATGTGGTAAGAAGCTTGCTTTCCAACCACATGATTCCGGGTTCAGTCCCACTGAGTGGCAACTTTGGCAAGTATTTTCTACTATCGCTTCGTGAGTAGATTTGGTGGACGGAAACTGAGACCGTTGTACATACATGCGTACATACATACATACATACATACATACATATATATGTGTGTGTATATATATATATATATATATTATATATATATATATATATATATACATACATACATACATACATACATACATACATACATACATATATACATACATATATATAGATCAAAACAGTTTGACTCAAATTTCTTAGTACTCCGAGTTTCAAATTGTGATTCTAATCCTTGGCTAGTGGAAAGATTCACAAAGGCTGAGGATTAGCATCGCGCTTTGTAACTCAGAGTACCAAGGAATATGAATCAAACTGTTGATTTATACATGTGGCTGTCAATAAATGTGTTGAGTGTTGTTCTTTCTGTTATTCACTCACTCGTATATTTGTATGTATGTATGTGTGTGTGTGTGTGTTTGTTTGTCCCCTGTTTGTGTCTGTGTTTGTCCTCAACCACCGCTTCACAACCGGTGTTATTGTGTTTATGTCACCTAGCGGTTCGGTAGCAGACCAATAGAATAAGTACCACGCTTAGAAAAATAAAATAAAAGAAATACTCGGATCGATTAATTCGCCTAAATATTATCCAAGGTAGTGCCCCAGCATGGGCGCAGTCTAATAACCGAAACAAGTAGGAGATAAAGGAAAAAAAGATTGAAATTTACTTTACGAAGTGTTCAACAGTTCTTCAATTTGAAGCTATTTTTCAGCGAAGTATTTTCCAATTCTAATAATTATCTCAATACGTCGTTATCGTCTTTATATACTTTGTATAATTTTGACAGATTGAATTTCCTCAATGTAATCTTAGTTAATAGTTAATTAATTTTTATTGTTTAAATGCTGTGCTTTTTCCACGTGTTTATTGGTGTGTTTTTATGTTGTCTCTGGATTTATATCTTTTAAACGGTTTACATGGTTAATACAGAGTTTATAACCGATGTCTCTCACCATCTGATCCAAAACAGAAACAGACACTTTTATATAGCGCATTGTTTTATAATAATAATAATAATAATAATAATAATAATAATAATAATAATAATAATAATAATGATGATAATAATGATAATGATAATAATAATAATAATAATAATAATAATTAATTATTATTATTATTATTGTTATTATTGTTATTATTATTATTATTATTGTTGTTGTTGTTATTGTTATTAATATCATTGTAGTAGTAGTAGTAGTAGTAGTAGTAGTAGTAGTAGTAGTATGAGTAGTAGTAGTAGTAGTAGTAGTAGTTGTAGTGGTAGTGGTGGTGGTAGTGGTAGTGATAGTGATAGTGGTAGTAGTAGTAGTAGTAGTAGTAGTAGTAGTAGTAGTAGTAGTAGTAGTAATAGTAGTAGTAGTTATATTTCTGTGATTGTGTTCGGTTACTTTTTTTTTACGGTTTTTCATTTCCGATCTATTAATCTGTAATATTCAGAACTACCATTTCAATCATTAACCATTATAAATTATAATTAAATATGTTATCGTTATGTTTTCTGGTAACTTCACAAGCAAAACGATTGATATGTTTCATTATTTTATTATCAATTTCAGCTAGAAACTGTGGTCATGTTGTGGTGCCATCATTAGCAGCAATATTGTAATTTTTTACTTTATATTCACTTCGAAGTTCGATCTCCGGAATCAGTTCTCATCAAGGAATAAGCTTGACAGAGCTACCTTTCTTTGCGATTCTATCTGTTATGTAGGTTCATCTGGTACATTAGCTCAAATTTTGTCAAATGTTGTTTGAAAACATCCTCAGCTACACCTCCTAGGTCTCTGACACATTTTGGGAATATATTAACAAGCTGTGAGCCCTCCAAAACTAGTCTCTTACAATACTGGATTTTTAACGTCGACGTAGATACCAGGGATTTTGGTATCATGCAATATCGTCCAGTCCTATAATTGGTATAGCTTCTAATCCCAAAGTTATGTGCAAGATCTTCCAGTACCTCCTACACACACACACACACACACACACACACACATATATATATATATATATATATATATATATAGGGAGATGTACTCGCATAGCAAGTAATTTGATCTGAGATCGTGTGCTGAAACGAAAACAATTGCAGCGTGGAAGGTGTTTATAAGCCATTTAAGAAACAGCACGGACTTTGTCAGTGAACAGGTCGCGGATCTTAGCGACGAAAATATTTTGACAAATTAAACTTAAATGTTGGAGTGAATCGAACGGCTTTTGTGTGTTTCTTAAATGGCTTATAAACACCTTCCACGCTGCAATTGTATATATATATATATATATATATATATATATATATATATATATATATACTTTATTTAAAGCAGCAGAAAATTCTACAAAACCTGTTACTCTGAGTTTCCCGTTGCCGTTCGTCGGACAGTTTTTCTAGCGAAAATGTCCGACGAACGGCAACGGGACACTCAGAGTAACAGGTTTTGTTGAATTTTCTGCTGCTTTAAATAAAGCATATTACTCTACCACTGGTATTTGAATACCCTTTTTTCCACTTTGTTTCACATTTATGTGTTTACTCCGGTATATATATATATATATATATAGACAGTAAAGTATCTTAAATTTATGGGTGACTCAATCGGTTGTGTAAAGAGCCGTGTTAGCGTTGATATGTGGGTTCGATTCTGGCTGGAGTTTGCTCATCATTTCTCAGTCAATTGTTTAGATAAATGTTGCTTTAATCGGAGTATATATATTATAATTTATGATATATTATTATATATTTATTATTCTCCGTAGATTATTAAGTGTACCATGTTATCTATATTAAAAAAAAATCCGAAACACACCGAAAAAATAAGCAAGATCTTGTGTTTAACTACCTTGATTCATAACTAATCATTAAATAATTGCTATCTCTAATAACATTAATTTAAATAATACGCATTTCAAAAGATGAATACGTAACATTTTTGAGAGCACCCCTTTGGATGGAATTCACAACCCTCCCTCCACTTACCAATGTGTTTAACTCAGCAAACACTCTTAAATTGCTGAATAGCATTGTCAGTTTACTCTTAAAATATTGTTTCATGACGTTCATTTCAGCTGCAAGTTGAATTAATCTCCCTCTATTGGCCCTCGGTTATTTTTGTTTCCTCTTTCTTTTAATATTGTTTAAATAGTCTAGAAAATTGAGATATAAAAAGTAATTCAACATCATTCAGAAAACTATCTTATACTAAATGAATTAGATATATATATCTATATTATTGCATGAAGTCAATGATAGCCTCATTCTCTAGAGAGGTAAATAATATTGGAGAAGTTTATTGAGTTTTTCTGATGCATATAACTGTCAGAAATAGTTCAGCGAAACTCTAGTGGAGGGATTTCAACTTTCAGAAGTGTGAAATTCATGTTGACATATTTTATCATTGCGTCAAACTGAAGTAAATTCTCCCTGGAATATTGCAATTACCTTGCATGTCTTTCATGAAAACGGTAAAGTATATATTTTGGAAAATATTGGAATAATCTCTGAAGAAAAAGGTTTTGATGTTTTATGTCAAATGTAACAGCTAACAAAAGGATTGAGATGAAGATATGAAAGACCGAAAATTAAAAAAATACAATATATAAAAACGTAATTATTTTTCTCTTCTTATTCTGCTTCAAAGTTTACATGAATGTCATTAAAACAGAAACGGGAGTGAATGGTGTAAACGTTAAAACCACAGACGAAATTTGTAACAGCATTTAGTTTCGTATGAATACATTACGACTTCAAACAGCACCAAATATAGCGAACACACTGATAATATTCAAAGCGCATGTACAGAACGAATAGACAGTTTTATACAATGGTAGTGCGTCAGAATTTAAATAAGAGTGATACCAGTTCAACTTACACAGCAGTGATACTAATTATGAATGCACAAATGAATCTAATTATTTGTTCGAATTACAAGACATAACCGCCAAATAACACTCGAATCGCGTTCTTCTATCTTAAGGAAATAAACACTCGATAACGTAGACCGATATATACAGTTACTGTCACCAAATGAACCAGGATAGTCGTTTCTGTTATAATAATTAAAACATAGAAATGGGATCCATTGACTAAATAGCATATAACAGGATGGAGGGAAACCTTACGTAAAAATAAATACGCCATAATCTATAGATTTATATTGAATTATCCAAGAAATATAGCATTAACTTAAACGAAAAGTTATATTTGTCGAAAGGGAGTTACTACCTAAGCAATAGCAGAAGCAATAGATTATCTGGAAACAAAAGTATGAAAAATGAATTTTTCATTTGGTTTCAGAGCTATAGTATAATAAATTAATTGTCAGGGTGATTAGCATTCTAACGAATTTTAGAAGTGATTAGATTTACATAATCTTAAATAGGTTCTTGTAGATTATGTAGCTTCATTTCATAAAATATATAACGATCCATCTAACGTTTTGCTTGATTATAAATAAACATAGTCATTGATTAAGAAGTATGCTGTCACAAAGAAGGCTCGGTCTATTTCTCTTTCTCTCTGTCTCTCACATACACACACACAAACATACACATGCGTAAACAAGCATACATAAACACATACATATTTTTATACATATTAATATGCAAATATATTTGGAGGCATATATGTATATATATATATATATTATATATATATATATTATATATATATATATACGACGGACCTCTTTCAGTTTCCATCTACCAAATCTTTGGTAGACGGAAGCAAGGTACTTACCACACAGCCACTCCTATGGCTATGTATTATATATATATACATATAAATATATGTATGTATGCATGTATATGTATATATATATCATATATATATGTGTATATATATATATATATATATATATATATATATATATATATATATATATATATATATATATATTATATATAATATATGTATATATATATATATTTATATATATATATATATATTTATATATATATATGGTAAATGACGGAAGATAGAATATATATATGTGTGTGTGTGTGTGTGTGTGTGTGTGTGTGTGTGTGTTGTGTGTGTGTGTGCGCGTGCGTGCGTGTGTGTGTATACACATATTTATATATATCCGTCTGTATGTACGATGATATGTATATCGTAAAAGTTTAACGGTCTTCAGCTCTAGCCGTTGGGACGGGAGTTAACGACGTTTCAGATAAAATGTCGGAAACACTTCTCCCAATGGGATAAGTACATTAGAAAGTTTAAACTTTAGAAATAAATATATACTATGCCAACGCAAGCCGTTAGTATTCTCAAAGGATTCGAGAGTTTGTTTCATAAATAAGTGTGTGTGTGTGTGTGCAAAATTTTTATGTTCGTGGACATGTGTGTATTTGTGTTTTCAACCATTTATATAACAGATTATACAAGACATTAGATAGACATACTGGCAGGCAGACAGATAGATAGATAGATAGAGAGAGAGAGAGAGAGAGAGAAACAGATAGTTAGATCGATAGATAGATAGATAGATAGATAGATAGATAGATAGATAGATAGATAGATAGATAGATAGATAGATAGATAGATAGATAGATAGACAGATAGATAGATACATAGATAGACAGATAGATACATAGATAGATAGATAGATAGATAGATAGATAGATAGATAGATAGATAGATAGATAGATAGATAGATAGATAGATAAAGAAGACTCCGCCGGTTACGACGGCGAGGGTCCCAGCTGATACGATCAACGGAACAGCTTGCTCGTGAAATTAACGTGCAAATGGCAGACACGTGTACCCTTAACGTAGTTCTCGGGGATAATCAGCGTGACACAGAGAGTGACAAGGCTGACCCTTTGAAATACAAGTACAACTCATTTTTGCCAGCTGAGTGGACTGGAGCAACGTGAAATAAAGTGTCTTGCTCAAGGACACAACGCGTCGCCGGGAATCGAACTCACAACCTTACGATCATGAGCCGAATGCCCTAACCACTAAGCCACGCGCCCTCACTAGATAGATAGATAGATAGATAGATATATAGATAGATAGATAGATAGATAGATAGACAGATAGATATAAAGATAGATAGATAGATAGATAGATAGATAGATAGATAGATAGATAGATAGATAGATAGATAGATAGATAGATAGATAGATAGATAGATAGATAGATAGATAGATAGATAGATAGATAGATAGGCAGAGAAACAGATAGAGATATAGCATAACACCAGGTGTTTCAGATACAATACCAATCCCTGCTTTAGTACTGCATTCTACCAAGCTTCTGCTCGTCTAACCGTTCATGCCATTCATTCTGGGTGGCCTTCGTCACCCGAGATGACATATTTCGATCACCCTTCGACCTATACTTGTAGGCACTATAGTGTCGCCTGTAGCTCTGTGTGGATCAGAAATATGTATCATAATGTTTCATAATGCGATGAGATTGAGACATGCAAATTGAATAAGTTCGACGAAGTTTCCAAGGAATAATTCAGCTTTTTATAAAGAAGGAAGCGCGTGGCAGCTTTTTTTACATAGATAAGTGTGCAAGTGCAAGCGTGTGTATTTATATGTAAGTATATATATATATATATATATATATATATTATAATATATATATTATATATATATATATATATATAATAGATATATATATATATATATATATAATATATTATATATATAATATATATATATATATATATATATATATATTATATATATATTAAAAAGGAGATGTGGAACACCAGTTGTGATATATAAAAAAAGGAAATGAAGAGAATGCTGACAAAATAATTTAAGTAAGGAAGAGTGTATTTAATTAGGTGAAAGTTCTTTTTACCGGTTGCGCATTTGTTATGCTTATCAAAAGATATTCAACAACGCTATTTTCGAAAACTCCATACACCACCCACATCAACATTCATTCTAAACATTCACGAGACCTTTCAAATAACGGTCATATGCGTTTTTTCCTGTAAGACTGTGAGAATCTCATACTCTACTCTCCCCAGTATGGGTACCATCATAGCAAGGTTAAATAGAACGAATATTAAATTAGCAAGAGGTAGTAATAATAATATTTTTAATGTGAACACTAACTTAAGTCCTTACAATGTGAATATTAATATTAATGATAACGTAGAAAATAGAAACAGCGGTATTAATGCATCTATTATATACAATATAGCCTGTAGCTCTGAGGTCTGTTGTTGCACAGGAACTGCTGACACGCCTAATGATGCTGAGAAGAATGTGAATGATTCTACAACTTAATGATGGAGATATAATACCGGATATGAAAATAACACATACTATAGTAGTAATAGGTTTAATATTAATGCTAATATTAATAATATTAATGGTATATATATCAATGATATTAATAGTAAAAAAAGAAGGAGCACTCCGTCGGTTGCGAAGATGAGCGTCCCAGCTGATACGATCAACGGAACAGCTTGCTCGTTATATTAACGTGCAAGTGGCTGAGCACTCCACAGACACGTCTACCCTTAACGTAGTTCTCGAGGAGATTCAGCGTGACACAGAGTGTGACAAGGCTGGCCCTTTGAAATACAGGTACAAAAGAAACAGGAAGAAAGAGCGAGAGAAAGTTGTGGTGAAAGAGTACAGCAGGGTTCACCACCACCCCTGCCGGAGCCTCGTGGAGCTTTAGGTGTTTTCGCTCAATAAACACTCACAATGCCTGGTCTGGGAATTGAGACCGCGCTCCTCCGACCGCAAGTCCGCTGCCCTACCCACTGGGCCATTGCGCATCCACTGATATTAAGTGTAGCAATTCTCTGTATAAGTATATGTATATATATATACACACAGATACGCATATATATATATATATATATATATATATATATATATATAATATATATATATACATATACATATGTATATCCATATATACAATCACACGTCTTTAATCACACACACTTGTATGAATGTGTATAAATGTATGTCTGACACTCCGTATACATTTTTTTAGGTCAAAACATAATTGTGTGTCTGTCAAATAACTTGTGCGTATGTCAAAAGTAATTTGTATGCAGATTAAACAAAATTTATGTATGGAAGTGTAAAGGAACATACATAATTTAGAGTTTAAATCGTATGGCTTGAAATTAAACAAAAACAGAAATCTCGAGAAAAGTACTGAAACCAAAGTATATTACACAATTTATTTGTTTAACGCAAATATCGTTACTCACCATTAAGCTTTCGATAATGGCATGGAGATATTTTTCAAGCAGACAAGTGGCATTAAAAGATGAAAAACGAAAAACAATAAAGGACATTAGATATATTAAAAGGAAATTGTTGAAGGTTTTAATCAGGGTTTTCGTTTTTTTGTTTTAAATTTTGTTTCAGGAAAATGATAATTACAGTTTTTTGTAATATTATTTGGTTTATTCATCTGAAGTTATTAAGTTACTTGTTGGTATTATTAAATATTTCTTACTTAGCGGTTCGGCAAAAGAGACCGATAGAATAAGTATTGGGCTTACAAAGAATAAGTCCCAGAGTCGATTTGCTCGACTAAAGGTGGTGCTCCAGCATGGCCGCAGTCAAATGACTGAAACAAGTAAAAGGGAAAAGGGAAAGGGTATATGTCTGTATATATACATGAATACATATATATATATGTATATTTATTTCTATGTAAGTGTGTGTAATGTGATAGTATAAAGGAAAATGCAATCCCCACTTTACGCGACAAAGGATGTCAAGGCACATACATTGGTAGAAATAAGAACTAAAATGCTATTACTGTTGTAGTAAAAGCAGAAAAATGTATAATGTTGGCAGGGACTGCAATCGCCCCAAACACGACTCAAGAATTCCTTAAACTGAACGTCCACTTTCGGCTATTTGCGAAGATTTCATCAGTAACTACCGCTCGATCGGCAAATGCTACATTTGATAGTGTATGGCCTATTGGTACTTTTATGCCCTAGATACATCTAGGCAACAGGTTTCTACTTGTCTACTGATTGGAAAAGAGACTGGTGCTTTGCATATCGTTTTCTCAGCTCATTTTCTTAAAGATGTATTTTTCCTTCTGAAGTATTTTTTACGTTGTAAAACTGAGATGAACTGAGTTTCGGAAACCACTGAGTTACCCACGTACGCCTGGTCATGTGGGCAAGTATCTTGTGGCGTGAACTTACTTTTCGGCGTAGGCGACTAGTGTAACTTACATGCAGTAATGTTTTTCATATTAAGACAGTAACTCTAAGAAATTTTCACCGCACATCTATTAAAAGTTTTATGATAAATACATATGTGTGTGTAGATAAATGTTTACATATATATATATATATGAATATGTGGATATTATATATAATATATATGTTTATATATGTATATATGTATATATATATGTATATATGTATACATATATGTATATTATATATATATATATATATATATATATATATATATGTACATAGATGTATATATACTTATGTATATATATGTATGTATATATACAGATATACATATATATAATGTATATATATATGTATATATACATATATATATATATATATGTATATATATGTATATAAATATATAATATATATATATATATATCATATATATATATATATATATATCTATATATATATATACCGATTGCATATACAATTCTGTGTATATGATGTCTATCTGTATATATTATTGTCTCTTTTAATTCAAACATTAAGTAGACCTATCCAACATTAATGGTTTCACTATCGGGAATCGAGACTG
Source organism: Octopus sinensis (assembly GCF_006345805.1). Classification (NCBI taxonomy): domain Eukaryota; kingdom Metazoa; phylum Mollusca; class Cephalopoda; order Octopoda; family Octopodidae; genus Octopus; species Octopus sinensis. Next base: position 98,006,056 of record NC_043006.1, on the reverse strand, counting down.
ATTCTTTTCTTTTTCTTCATTTTATGAGTTTCAGAGATATCGTAATATTTCAAATTAAAGATCTCTACAAACATGAAATTTTCTGAATAAACTCTTTGATTTGAAACATAATTACTTTGTAAAACTCATGAAAGGAATTTCGCTTCTTTCTCTTCCATACAAGATCAGCTGAACATTTGTGTAGATATTCCAATATTTTCTCATCAATTTTTTTCCTGTTTTTCTGTGAGTTGTACGTTTAGTGACGCGTAAATAGAAAACCGTATTTTCAGTGAAAGCTAAGAAGCGCTGCTCCACCTATTTGTAATACCTCTAAAAGAGGCTTCAAAATCATCGGTGAAAACTTTGCAGTAGAATCATTGCACAACAACAAAGCGAGTATTCCAGTTTGAAAAATATCTTCTGAATTTACTCAAAAAATTTGAGTTCATATGTTAGAAAAATCTGAAAACAGCGCACCCTATAAGCACACACGCACACACACATACATACACATACGCACGCTAAAACACACACACATTCACACGCAAAACTTAAACTAAATCTTCGGGGTCGTAAACTAGTGGGTTTGTGAATTGGTATTAAAATAAAGCAATTCTAACATGAGGAAACTATTTATACATGGCTTTTACACATATCTTGAATGTAAACCGAGACACGCACAGAAAGATAATTGGAGACAGAGAGTTAGACACGCACAGAGAGATAAATATGTACACAGAGATAGCCACTTTCACAGATAGACACACACACACAGAGATAGACTGAACAGGAATAGACACGCACACAGAGATAAACACGCACACAGAGATAGACACGCACACAGATAGACACACACACAAAGATAAACAAACAAACAGATAGGCACGTCGAAGTTTTGTATGTGTTCCCTCTGTAAAATTCATATCAATGTCACTGATTATCTTCAAGGGTAAAGAAATGCGCTAGACATAGCCCATTGGCACTAATAGCAAGTGAATGCGATTTACCTACAATGCATAGACCTGAGTGTACCTTTATAAACCTCACCACACACACACACACACACACACGACACACACACACACACACACACACACACACACACACACACATACACACATACATTATTAGCGACGGAAATATTATTTGATTATTTTTTTCAAATTTGGACATATATGTATAGAGGGTATATACTTGAAAGCCTTTTAAACCGCGGTACGCATTTTAAGCAAATGTCTCTTATAGAATTATAGTGTTAAACACACACACGCACACATACACACAAACGCACACCCAATCACATGCACACACACAAACCCCCACACACACGCACACACACATACACACACTCAAATGATAAGCAGATGGTGACGGTCGGCTAGCAGCCGATCTAGAATCGCTAGATCTAGATTTCTGCTCGTTCTCTTCCTCAAAATCAAACATGGTTGTCGCCACGTGTCATGGAAACCTCGGCTGCTAGAAGACATAGACCACATGCTAAACAAAAATTTATTGCTTGTGAGGGGAGCAATGTTTGTTCAAAGTCAGCGATCTGTATACATATAAATGTTTCTATGTTTGTGTGCGCTTATATGTGAGTGAAAGTGGGTTCTTTCCCATTTCCTGCTTTTCTCTTTCGCCTTCATCCCTTCTCTTTATTTCACTCGCATTTGTGATTTTGTATTTTTCATTCTCTTTCTAATGCAGCCTTTCCTCGACATCTCCCTTTCTCGGCAATGGTCAAGGAGTTGCAGGCTTTGTACAGCCTAAAGAAATGAAATCCTTTTTAAATCTAAAAATTCTACCGACATACTTATTTGTAGATCCGAAATATTTACTAAATGTCAGCATCAGCATAAGTTTTGTTATGGAAATGGAGACCCTTTCCCCTCAGAATTATGCATTGAACCTCACAACATTTAGCCTTTCCCGTTGATTTAACTACACCAACAATTTTTAATACCAATTCTGAAATACCAAAGGGAAACAAGTTTTATGTTTCAGCCTTCCACACTTTCTCAATTTACTCTTTACTCTTTTACTTGTTTCAGTCATTTGACTGCGGCCAAGCTGGAGCACCGCCTTTAGTCGAGCAAATCGACCCCGGGACATATTCTTTGTAAGCCCAGTACTTATTCTATCGGTCTGTTTTGCCGAACCGCTAAGTGACGGGGACGTAAACACACTAGCATCGGTTGTCAAGCAATGCTAGGGGGACAAACACAGACACACAAACACACACACATATATATACACATATATACGACAGGCTTCTTTCAGTTTCCGTCTACCAAATCCACTCACAAGGCATAGGTCGGCCCGGGGCTATAGCAGAAGGCACTTGCCCAAGATGCCACGCAGTGGGACTGAACCCGGAACCATGTGGTTGGTTAGCAAGCTACTGACCACACAGCCACTCCTGCGCCTATTTGTTTATATTTATTTAGTTTCTCTTTCTGTTTATTGTATTATGAGGGCATGAAAGACTCTAGGACAATTCGAATCACCTGCTTAACAGATTGATGATGGCAAGTATTTCGAAATAGTTATCTTTTCAGAGAATGGAAAACGAAGCAACCGAGAACAAAGAGTCTAAGTGTACTTAAGAATATAACTAAAATATATAAGAATATAACTAAAATAATCGATTCGTAGCGATAACCGGCTGCCTGGCTATAGTTAAATACGAATTAGAAGAGCCAAGCAATAAGTTATATATTTGATACTACCACGGAGATCTGCACCCGCGGTCGGCTATTTATCTCTCTATATATAAAACTGAGAATGTCTGTCTGTCTGTCTGTTTCCCTAAAACTTGAGAACTACACAACCAATTTCATTCAAATTTTACACAGGCCTTACTTAGGGTCCGGGGAGTATCATCGGCAAAAAATGTTTTAACTTTTTGCCTAGGAGGAGCCCACAGCAATATCATATCTTCTCCACAACGATTCCCTAAAACTTGAGAACTACACAACCAATTCCATTCAAATTTTACACATGCTTTACTTAGGGTCCATGTAGTTTCAGGAGCAAAATAAATGTTCAACTTCTTGCCTAGGGCGAGCCCATAGCAATATCATATCTTCTCCACTATTTCAGTATTACATGTTAAAAATGAAACAAAAACATTACTCTATTTCATGTCAGATACTTTCACTTTAACAATAAAAATTAGAGATAATAATAACAATTGAATTATATGTAGTAAGTAATAATTAAAATCAAACTAAAGTATAATATAATCGTAACAAACATAACAAAAGTAAAAATAGCAATTGGTATAAAATTGCATCAATGACTTGAACTTGAATAAGTGGTTTCACATGAATGGGAATAAATTAAAAATAAAATTAGTGTGCAGAAATGGAATAGTCCAGATGGAGCTGTGCACATACCGTTTACCATGGCTTTTACATTAGATTATCTGCTAATTAGCTAGCATTAAGTATCTATATGAAGTTTGGCTGTATCTAATGTCTGTTTTCTCAAACAGCCGCTTCTACTGAGAACTGCTGTTGATTTATTTCTTATACACAAAGGACTATAGCTTCAACTGCGTACCGCTTTTTGATTCACCGTAAGGTTTGCTGTTATTATTATTACTGTTTAACTATTCTTATCACGTTTTTTGGTTCCTCGTAAGGGAAACGTTGTTGTGTTGCATTTGTTAAATAATTGTAAATTGTAACTCTCCCCCTTTGGGAGAAGGAGCTTTGGTTATTGTTTAAAAATTGACTTGTGTCCCCCGTTTGGGGAAATTGACAATATTTTTACCGTTTATATGGAAGCATTTTTGTTAGAATGCCTTCGACAGAAGAAAGTTCAAAAATGAATTTCGCTGCAGCCGTCGGCGGGCGCGAACTCATTAAAATTTAAATGGAAGAAATACAAACCTGTTTCGAATTGATCACCGACAAAATTCGGTGAATCTAGGATAACACCACCAAACGAAATAAAAAATTAAATTAAAGAAAAGTCTATTGTCTATAAAGTATACAATGTAGAGAAAAAAAGATTTGAACACCTGGAGGAAAGCACCATCGAAAAGTGTCTTGGTGCGACTATGAAAGATATCTCACCAGAGGTGGTAAATTCGCCAGAATAGAAGCAAGGTTCGAGTCAACGGAGCGTGCAAGGGAGTACTCGACTCGAACCTTGCAAAGTGGAAATATTTTATTTTTACCTTTATATCTGGGGCGTAGGACGTCCGAGATATAAATTAAAGATGTCCCCCTAGAAGTAGAGGTAGGCTGGATTGTAGCCACACTTCTATACAAGAGGGATGACAAGATGCAATTGATCGAAATTGCAAGAGACGGGCCTACAATTCCAGACTGTAATATATTTTGAGTAATGTTATCACTAGCGATATCAAGATATAACTTTGTATTTTGTATTTTATGTGTAGATGTATATATATATATATGTACATGTAATATGTACACATATATATATACATATATACATGCACTAGCACTATGACCCGGCAACGACGGGTCATAATACTAGTCAGCTATAAAACCAGTGGCACGAAAAGTAACCAATTGCACTTTTTGGTTTCTAAATACATGTTTACCTTTTCCTAGATGAAAGATGTATCAAAAAATAGGGACTCACTCCCATAGTAGTTCTGGGAACAATAGTGTCTAAGAAGTATTTGTACATTACTCAAAACCCACAAATTACGTACCAACGGCCCCGCTGCGAGAATTCCAGTTGGAAATCATAAAGTCGTGAAATTAAGATGTAAGTGGTTGAGCACTCAACAGACACCTGTGCCCTTAACGTAGTTTACAGGGAGATTCAACGTGACATAGAATGTGCCACCGCTGACTCTTCGAAATACAAATACTACACATTTTTCCCAGCTGAGTAAACTAGAACAAAGTAAATTAGAGTGTCTTGCTCAAGGACACTACGCGCCACCGGGAATTGAACTCACGACCTTACGATCATGAGTCGAATACCCCTAAACTCTTTGCCACGCGCCTTCATCGTAGCGACACACCTTCACCAATACAGGGCGTAAAATCATTATTTAATATTCATTTCAAGGTATTAGCGCAAGGCCAGCAATTTCGGGGGTGAATATGATTCGATTACATCACCCTCAGTGCTCAGCTGGTATTTATTTTAATCGGTAGCGAAAGAGATTATAGAAAAGTCAACCTCGGTAGAATTTGAACTCGGAACGTAAACACGCACAAAATACCGCTAAACATTTTGCTTAGCGTGCTAACGATTTCGCCATCTGGCCGCCTTGTGAAACGTCTATTATATCACAAACGTCTGATAAACAATCTACAGTATATGAGGGAAATGGTTACCTCGTAATATGAAAAATTTTGATGGATGTCATTGGTATTTAATATTTTCGGCAGAGTCGCAATATCTGCAATAATTCTATACCTAACGGAAAAAAAAAAAGTGAAGTATTATTTCATAAGGATGTTGCTGACTTGCTAAGATATATGATTTATACATATATACATATAAATTTATTCATGTGACTTATAGGAATACATATAGATTAATTCATATGTTCTCACTTGATTATATTCCATATGAGTTTTTTGGATATATTGACGTATCTATGTGTATGTGACTTTGTGTTTGCTTGTCAGTATGTGTGGTGTATGTGTGTGTGTGTGTGTGTGTTAGACAAAGAAACATGAAAAGAAATGGGATAAAGTTATGAAGTGAAGGGAAACATAGATAGAAAGAGAGAGAGAGAGAGAGAGAGAGGGAGAGTAAATTTTTTATGTATGAGAATTATTTGTATGTTCTGAATTTTTACGAAAGTTATATGTGTGTGTGTGTGCGTGTGTGTGTGAGTGAGTGTCTGTGAGGGAGTGAGTGAGGGAGTGAGTGACCGTGTTCGTGCACGTGCACACATACACACATATGTGTGTATGCATGCATATTTATACCTGTAATGTATGATTATATTTAAATATGCATATATTTATGCATAAATATAAGTGTGTGTATGTACGTGTGTGAGTGTGTGTGAGTGTGTGTGAGTGAGTGAATGAGTGACTGAGTGAGTGAACGTATGTGTGCACGTACACAATTATACGTACAAAGATGCGTGTGTGCGTGCATGCATATTTATGTCTGAATGTATGATTGTATCTATGTATGCATATATTTGTGCATATATAAATGGGTGTATGTGAGTGTGTGTTCGTGTGCGCGTATGATTGTGTGTGTGCGTGTGTGTGTGTGTGTGTTTGTGTGTGTGTTGAGAGGAAGAGAACAGCAGAAAATCCAGAAAAAAACTGTTATGAGAGGGACATAAATATGTAGGAGATTACGCAACAACATGCTAGGAGCATACAAAAGATCTCGCGCCTGTATACATGCACACATACACACCGAACTCCTTCATACATACTGTGATGAAGATATTGAATATTTTCATAATCCACACCTCACGCCAAGTTTGAAAAAAAAAGAAACAAAAATTAGTTTTAGTACTATAAAAACGAGGCAGAAAAATAATCGTAAATATATTTTATCATACCTAGAATGTTACCACCAAAGTTTCTTATGGTAACTTTGCTTGAAACTGAAGCAAAGAATCTTGTACAACATGACTTTCAGCATATATATTTACATATGATAGATTCCGATCAAAGCAAATAAAAATAAATATAAAATATATATAAATAAAAAAATAATATATATAAATGAATAAATGAATTCAAAAGAATCCTGCTGAGAATATATCATTTTGAATAAAACATATTTTTTCAGAGTGTTGCACCAGCGTGGCCGCAATCCGATGACTGAAATCAGTAAAAGAATAATAGAATACAAAACCATGAACTCATCACATTTAAAAATAAGATCGCTGAAATATGTCTCAGAGCTCTGCAGTTCTCTATGCAACAAGCAGTTGTAACAAGCTTTGTGTTGTTGCGGGCGTTTTTTTTTTTTTTTTGGAGTGTGAGCATGTATACGTCATAAACTATTTCTTGGAATATATTGAGAAACTTACTAAATACGCATACACATGCAGAGAGAGTTGGGGGTAGAAAGATAGATATGTAGATATATATGTATGTATATATGTATATATATATATATATATATATATATATATATATATATATATAAAAGTTTGCTACGTGGTGTACACTGAATCTCCAGTACTTTTGCTCCTTTTATATTTTTATATTTATATATATTATATATTTTATATATATATAATATATATATATATATTATATATATATATATGTGTGTGTGTGTGTGTATATATCCATACATATATATAAACGTCTTATTTTTCTTTTGTTAAGAAGCTTCAAGATAACAAGATAAAAGTTTGTTTAACATTCGAATGGATGTACGTGTATCCGTTTAATTTAGTTCTATTTTGTTTTTATTTCTTCTTTTCCTTTAGTATTTTTTCATTTCCATTGAATTGAATATAATTTTGACAAAAGTTTGTAGCATTATTTCATTTTTTTCCTAGTTTCTTTTTACTTACGCTTTTGTTTTTCATGGTTATAAGCCTCTTCAGAATTGTATTATAGTTAGTATTGAGTTTCTCAATATTGAGCATAATCTACCGAAATATATCATATCTCACATTTTTGCCCAAATTGTCTCGTACATACATTCATGCGTACAAGCACGAAGACATACACAAACACACAAATACACACATACACAGACATATATACATATATATACATGTATAGCCACTACACATTCTTTATTTTCTCTTCTTGTTTCTTTCTCTGTTCCTTTCTGTGGAAGAGCGTAGGCTCGAAACGTTAAAGACTTTATCACTTCCAGAGCGTTATAGTAATACATCTGCTTGAAATCTACACCATATGTCTTCGTCTTTTTTTTGTGAATTCTCCCTATATATACATACATATATGCATAATACATATTTATAAATATGTATATATATATATGTATATATATATATATATATATATATATATATATATATATATATATATATATATATATATATATATGCGTAATAATATCAGGGTAATTTTAGAAATTTTTACTCCCAGTGGCCTATCGCATCGACAAATAGTCAATCGACTATATATTCTTCATTTAAAATACAATGTACATCATAAGCAGATTTAAGAGGTGCCCATCATAGGACTCCCTTACATAAGAAGGAATAGTTAAAGTCCGAACCACTAATTAGGGATAAATTCTCGAAGGGAATGAAAAATAAAAACATTTACCATCTATTTCCTGGACTTTAGCTGTTCCTTCCAGCGTAAGGGAGTCCTATGATGGACACCTCTTAATGTTTTTAAATGTACACTGTATTTTATATGAATAATATATAGTCTATTGACTAATTTTTCTGTACGCTAGGCCACTGGTAGTAAAAATTTGTAAAATTTTTATTACCTTGATATTATTATGTGAAGAAATTGCCGGCATACTTTGCTGGCGACAAACAGAATGCGATGGCGCGGTGGATTTGGAAAAAGTTAAAATGTATAAGGAAAAGGCACTTACTGCATTGGCTTCGTGTTTATATATTTAATCTTTGCGTACCTACTGACGAAGACTTCGCCTGGCAAATTATTTTGTTTCCTAAAAAAAAGTCAGAACCCGGTCCAGGAAATAGAATGTAAATGTTAAATGTTTTTTTTTCATTCCCTTCGAGAATGTATCCCTAAGTAGTGGTTTGGACTTTAATTGTTCCTTCTAGCGTACGGGAGTCCTATGATGGACACCTCTTAATATTTTTAAATGTACACTGTAATTATATATATATATATATATATTAGTAATATCTATGTCGCTAATCAGTTTTCAGACACTTTCACTTTCAAGTAATTATGAGACCGATGTATATTAATATGTGCTATGTGTGACCCTCGCTACACAAACACAATAATTAAATATCGCTTATTGAACAAGAGGCAACTTAATATGTGACCTGTCTTGAATAACGAAAATTACTTAACATGTTGTTTCACTAACAATGTTCATCCTTCTCACAAATGTCAGCCCCATTGCTACAAGTCACTAAATAATAACGGAGAGGGCTCAAATAATAAATAGAAACTTTACAAACAGTAAATATCTATATTAAAACCATTTGTATTTCTTCTGTTCCCAATGCATTCTCTAACAGCTCAGCGAAATCAAATCAAATTTTACATGTTAATACTATGTGACCCCAGAGTCAACATATGAAAACAATGCAACATTGGCACTGGTTCTGTATTAAGTCTTAAAACTCGAAAAATAAAAGTGAACCTTCGATAGGGTAAGCTATAAATAGATTTTCAGTTTTAATACTTTCACTATGTATATATATATATATATATATATATATATATATATATATATATATATATATATATAATATATATATATATATATATATATATATACATATATATATATATATATATATATATATATATATATACATATATATCTTTGTATATGAATACGTTTACATATATATATATGTACGTATGCATATATGTATATCATTATATGTATATATGTATACATATGTGTGTATGTATATATATCTATGTATGTATATATGTGTGTGTATATATATGCATAAATATGTGTATGTATACATGTATACACCGCTGGGACACAGGCAAGTGAACAAACCAGCAGAATTCTTTGTCACTTTACCTGTAGCCAAACAGGCAAAAATTATATACATAAACATTGAAGATGTAATATTGGCCAGAGATGAGGTAGACACAAACTCAGCTACTGGCCCTGATGGGTACCCAGCATTCCTTCTTAAATCAGGCAAATGAGTCCTTGAGAAAACCACTGCAGTTTCATTTTCAGGGCTTTCTTGCAAGTGATAAGCTCCCAGACTAAATGAAGACGGGTATAATATGCTGTATCCATAAGGGAGGATGCAGACAGATACTAAAATGTATAGGCCTATCTCTCTGACCTCACACACCAGGGAAGTCATAGAACGAATAGTCAGCAAGAAACTAATCACATTTCTTGAAGAAAATGACTTACTGACTAACATCCAGCGTAGATTTCGACCATATAACACAGTTCATGGAGAAACACAACTAAGCGTTTAAACAGCCGCTGAATGACTCTAGCGGGGATGTAATATATTTCGGCTTCGCAAAAGCCTTTGCCTTGACAAAGTCGACAATAGAATGAAATGTCAGACACTGCATGATCTCGGCATAGGCGGAAAACTTGTAGAGTGAGTGCACGACTTTCTAAAAGATGGTCGTCAGGCAGTGGTGGCAAACGGAGCCACCTGCAAGGAAACACAAATAGCAAGTGGTGCTCTACAAGGTGCTGTCTTAGGGCCACTCCTATTCATTGTGGCCCTCTCAGACATGCCTTAGCTGCTCAGATAGCCACCCCTGCTAGCTATGCAGGAGGCACAAACGTCTCCCAGACAATACAAAATCCTGGAAATATTGCACATCTGCAACAGAAGTTGGACGCAATATACGGGCTGGATGAATACAACAACATGCAGTTTAATGCAGGAAAATTCCAGACGCTACGCTACCAGCACACAAAGCTAAATGACATGCAGACAGAATACACTATCCCAGGTGCCCTGGCCACTGACATGGGTAATGATGCATCTTTTCAAGTGCTTATTACCAATTTGGTAATAAAATGCAGACGGCTAGCTGGATGGATCCTCCGAACATTCAAAACAGGAGAAAAGGAGACATTGATGATCCTTTAGAGAACATACGTCCTCAGCGGCTTAAACTACTGCTCCCAACTATGGTCTCCACACAATTCAAAACCCACGGCGGAATCCAGCGAAGCTAGACTAAGAAAATCGTGTCAAAACAACGTATCAGCCACCGAGAAAGATCCCAGCATTACAATCAAAATACAGGACCAGATACTGCAAAAGCATGGGCTCCAAGGGCCCACAGATCTTTCAGTATCCTTCCAAAATACCTGAGAGACCAGCATGGTGTGGATGTATCTTTAAAACAAAACCGGATCCCTTCCTGTCAAGCGTTTCAGACGAGCCCACGTCATGGCTGGAAACACAGATGAGGGCAGCGGCTTGAGTCTCCTTCATTGACCAAATTCGATATATCAGAGGTTTCAAATAATGGTGTCGCTCAGTCAACGGTGGTGCCCCAGAATGTCACATGACTGAATGTCACATGGCCACAGTTCCATGACTGAAACAAGTAAAACAATAAAAGCTATGCCATTTTAATCCCGAATAACGCCGGGTACATCTGCTGGTTTTCGATAAAAAAGAAAAGTTTAAAAATTCACAGAAGAGGGAAAATACATACATAGAATAATCAATTTATTATCATGGTCCAGTCAGTTAATAACGTCATTCACATTGCCTACGCTGCTGTCGATTGATTGCTGTCATCCGAATTTTGAAGCGTATTATGAAGTTGAAAAAGCCTTCTGAGGGTAAAATTGACTGGTATTTTCACATCCAACATGATGAGGAGTTTATTCCTTTTGAATTGTGGCATATGCGCCTGGATTCTGTTCTAAAAATAGCTCGTAAAAGTCGATTTTTTAACTTACTGGACAAGGGATAGGCATAGCTCAGAAGAGGTGGATTATGTTAGCATTCCACTTTTATGTTAATGCTGATTAACTGTTTACAAGCCTGCCACTATTTTTCATCTCATTCAGTATGTCCATGTCACGTTCGTCTACGTCCTTATTCCACTCATTTGATCAAAATGATTAACTATTTAGGCTCACAAGCCAGTCCCTACTTTTCTTACTATTCAACTTGCCCATAGCAAAATTTATGTTACAAGTAAATATAATCACTTATTCAATATATTGATTGATAGGTTGGGTTCATATCAAATATATTAATTGATAGGTTGCGTTCTTCGGTAAAAGGCTTCATCTCATATCGCCCTACGATCACTTCGACACCTGACGTGACGTACACCGTGCGCCTGCTCAGACACTATCGATTTCATGGAAGGAGTGACCTAATGTACGGTACGCTCATTTGATCACTGTAAAGAAATCATTTGTGCAGGTCGTTCGGCAAAAGCTAAACACACATACATTGTATTCGACGGGAGAACCCATCACATGTGTGTCTGTGTGCGTGCGCTCGTCCGTGTGTATGTGTATGTGTGCGTGTGTATGTGTGTGTACGTGTGTGTGTGTGTTTACGTGTGTGTATGTACGAAGGATTACTGAAAAGTTCTTAGCTTTACGAGTATCGAGAAATGCCTGGTTGGAAGCCAAAAGTTTCGAATTATTCTTTCTCGTTGTTTAGAAAAAGGGAAGGACCGATAAAATAGGTTTGTGAATCTGAGAGAGAAATATGTTGAATGAAATCATCATTAACTGATTCTCCTGTATTTTCTTTTCCCCAAAGCCAGAAACTTTTCAATAAACCCTCATACATATATATATATATATATATATATATATATATACTCTCTTTTACTCTCTTTTACTTGTTTCAGTCATTTGACTGCGGCCATGCTGGAGCACCACCTTTAACCGAGAAACTCGACCCCGGGACTTATTCTTTGTAAGCCCAGTACTTATTCTATCGGTCTCTTTTGCCGAACCGCTAAATGACGGAGATATAAACACACCAGCATCGGTTGTCAAGCAATGCTAGGAGGACAAACACAGACACACAAACACACACACACACACATATATATATATATACATATATACGACAGGCTTCTTTCAGTTTCCGTCTACCAAATCCACTCACAAGGCTTTGGCCGGCCCGAGGCTATAGTAGAAGACACCTGCACAAGGTGCCACGCAGTGGCACTGAACCCGGAACCATGTGGTTGGTTAGCAAGCTACTTACCACACAGCCACTCCTGCGCCTATATATATATATCAACAGATATATATATATATCAACATGGTGGATTGGAAAAAATTGGTATTATTATTCGAGTATTTTCAATTCTTATGCATACTTTACATAAATACAACACACATAAGAATTTAGAATACTTGAATGAGCAGAGTGTTTCGAGAGCACACAGATTGGAGTTTGACATTATATTTCTGTGTGTATGTGTGTAGGTATGTATGTACTATGTATGTATGTATGTATGTGTGTATGTATGAATGAATGTATGTATGTATGTATGTATGTATGTGTGTATGTATGTATGTATGTATGTATGTGTGTATGAATGTATGTATGTATGTATGCATTGCTTAATACTTCTGTTGGGCAGTTTATTCAGTCAATGCTTGTCATTTTGCAACACATTGTGAGTAAAACAATATGTGCCTTTTAAACACTCCAAAGCATTTCATGAGTGGTATATCTAAATGAATAAGGTGTAATTATTTTAATTAAATTTCATAGAGAAATAAATCCACAAAAGTAACTGAACAGGCAGGAAAAAATTTGATGGATGAGGACAACAAACCTTTGCCTGTGCGAATATTGCTCTCTAAACTAAAAGATGGAATTCGTTAAATAAAGAGATACACACACAGACACACACACATGTATACATATTTATATACAATTATCACATTGTACAGACAAACAGACAGACAGACAGACAGATAGATATATAGATAGATAGATAGATAGATAGATAGATAGATAGATAGATAGATAGATAGATAGATAGATAGGTAGATAGATAGATAGATAGATAGAATTACAGCTGTCACTTGAATACAGTTCAGTTACTAGTGGATGCCGTATTCCTTACGGAAGCTAACATTGACGGTGCCTGTTTAGTACTAGACATGGAGAGACACTTAAGCGGCCACTCCGTACTTAACTCCACCTCTCAATGAAACATATATTGTTAGACAACTTGGCACACACAGACCTTCACTAACATCCAACCGATAATTATATCATGTGAGAAGAATAGTGCAATATACAAGGGCGTTAAACCTGGGAGGCTTTCATATCCTGGCCTTTATTATCGTCAGCCGAACACTCCAACTACAATAATACAATTTGAATTAGCTACTTATGAAATAAAATAGCACACGTACACGCATATGCTCATCTACATACACATTTGAATAAGTATATTTATTACAGAACAGTGAAAAACAGTGCGATAAAATACAAAGAATCATAAATGCCCCCACACACGTAAATATATACAGATATATACATACATACATGCATACATACACACACGCGCTGCGCGCAAACATAAATATGATTTTATGTATATGCGTCTATGTTTATTCTCCTCTCGACATATAATTATATAATTGTCTTTTAATAATGGAAACGGTTTATTTATTCGCTATAAAGTATGGTTTATAAATTTTTAATAACTATATTAGAGACAACCTTTGATAAAATTTAACTTTTATTATAATCTAACACCATTATAATATTAAACGAAACATTGAAAAACAGTAAATATTTAATTCTTTTACTTTTCATTAAATCAAATAACTTATATCTCTGTTTACAATCAATCTAGAGCATTATTCGCTGATACTCATCGAAATGGTTGTTGCTTAATGTAGTTTATGAACTCATTCAAAAAATTGCCAACAATATGTTTCACTAGGTTCCAAAAACACATAAATTGTCCTTTGCAAAATTGAAATATGTAAATAGATACAGAACTGCAGCAACAAGTAAAAAACAATAACACATAACTATATTGCTTTTCAGAAACATCTGGAAATATAGGCCATTTTGATAGTAATATTATTCAGATTTTTCGTGTCTTGTATCTATGTTTAACTACACTATTCTCTCACTGTTATATTCTAAAATAACATTTTATTTCTAAATCGAATTTTTTGTGAGTTACATCCAAATTTTAACATTTTTCACTGCCTAGTTTGTTTGTTTGTTTGTTTGTTTTTTTTTCAGAGAAATGGTGGTGGTGTCCGACAGATTAAGGTCTTAAACAGGCTTTGAATATTTAATGTTGAAACGTTAAATTAAATAGCATGAAGAAAATTTTGTGCTATCAAATTTGTTCTCCTACTTCACTCTTCCTCGAATATTTTCTTGAAAAAAGCACATTTTCACCAATGTAAAATGTGCTGGTTAATGAATTAATAACACTAAAAAATTATACATTTGTGGTTTTCCTAGAGCAGGCAGATATTACAAGGAAGATAATCATAATATAAGACCTAAAATCACAAACTGAAATTGACTGGTCAAGAAATGGGGTGAGGAGAGAACAAAAAAGAATAAAGAGAAAATAAGGAAATAGCTATGTAAATAAATAAATAAATTATATACTCTAACTTACCTTTGTGTCTGTAGCGTTCTGTAACTCTTAATAGCTAGTGTCATCTTGTAATCATATCTATCGTAAATAAATCATATCTATCTATCTTGATTAAATACACGATGTGTATTTATTTAAGAAAGTAGCAAGACATTAAGCTTGTAAATTAAAACGATACACATTGATTAAGGAATGGGGGAAATCAATGTCCTTTCATCTCTATATGAATATATTCGAGGATCGGCTGAAATGTTAATAGGCTGACGAAGATACCTTCTTACAGTGTGAACAAATAAGGCTTATTTTTCAACATAGTCCCCCTTGCGGTCCACACACGTCTTCCATCAGCTTTACAGTGCTTGATTCCCATTGATGAAGAAGTTTCCATCCTGTTGATAAAAGAAAGTGATTGACAGCAGATATGAATTCATCATCACCGCAGTATTGGATCCCAGTTATGTGGTTCTTCATCTCACTGAAGAAAAATATCAGAAGCCAAATCAAGAGAATAGAGAGGGTGATCAACAAGTTCAAACCCACAGAAACAAAAGACTTGTGTGCTGGAGCAATGTTCTAATGAACCAAGACCCCTTCCGTCAGTTCTCCTGATAAACTTCAGTCTTGATAAACTCTCGTAACCTCTTTAGTAACTTGACATAATATTCTCCTTTAATGGTGTGGCCTATTTCAATATAGTAAATAAACACTATACATCACCTTCCCTGCAGATGAGGGTGACGATGGCAAGGAGGGATGTTTCCACTGCGTGGATTGTTTTTTAGTCTCAGCTTCAAATTGGTGAAGCCAACACTCCTTCTGACTTAGGAAACGTTAAATAAAACCAACCAACTGGGCTTGCCTCAAGCAAAGTCAGATTTTGCCGTGATGTGACATGACTGGTGTGGTATTCATCAGGTGCCAGAAGACGTGAAACCCACAGAGCAGAAAACTTTGTCATTCCGAATTCATTGAGAAGAATATTCTCAACTCCCTCACAGGCTATGCTAATATCATTCGCTGTTTGATTTATAGTCAATATCTTGTCATTCATTAGAATCTAGTCGACACCAGTGTTATCCAAGGGAAAGACAACAGTGGATACAGCTTGGCACCTGTGACGTCGCAACTCATTTCTACAGCTGAGTGAACTGGAGCAATGTGAAATAAAGTGTCTTGCTCAAGAATACAACACGCAGCTCGGTCTGGGATTCGAACTCACAACCTCTCGATCGTAAGCTCGATGCTCTAACCACTGAGCCATGCGCCTTCATATATATATATATATATATATATATATATAATATATATATATATATATATATATATACTTATATATACAATATATATACTTATACTTATATATACATATATATACTTATACTTATATATACTTATATATACTTATATATACTTATATATATACTTATATATACAACGGGTTTCTTTCAGTTTTCCTCTACCAAATCTACTGCGAAGTATTTGGCTACTGTAGAAGACACTTGCTCAAGCTACGATATAGTGAGGCTAAGCGCGGAAACATGTAGTTGGAAAGCAAGCACCTTACCACACGGCCATGCCTATATAAATATATAGAGAGAAAAAGAAACGAAGAAAGACACAGAAGGTTTGTTTTACAGGATTTAAGAGTATATTATAGCCATGATAATAAAAATATGCAGTTTTGTACAATATATGTTTCTTTGTTTCAACATAATCGAAGTAAGGACCTGCTTCGCATTGCTCATCAAGCTGAGAGTTAAGAACGAAATATTGCTTCGGGGAAAAATATATTGCTAGGGGAGATAATTCTTTACTCATTTATTTTGCAGTAAAAGGGAGGTAAACTTGTAAGTTTTATTTCATTTTTTTTGTTTTTTACATCTTACATTAGACAGGGTAAGTCCTCTATTTTCAATATGGGTTCATATTTATTCTGGCTTATATTTTTGAATAAATCAGCCTTATATATTCAGTCCTGTATTGAGGTCCATAAGGCAAGTTGATAAATTGGGAATTGTGGTTGTAATCGTTCTGCACATTCGTGAATGTGTTGACTGAGTTACATTTAGCGATATTGTGGGCAGGACATTTCTTGTCTGTGGACCGTACATCTCTTTCGGATCGAATTTCCTGTTGAGCCAATATAGCTTCGATGGCAGCCCGAGGATTGGGTTACCTAAATGATGTTTTGGGAGGTGCAAATAAAGTTAGATTTGATTTTAAATATTTGCCTTTGTCTGAAAAGCAAATTCCGATCCTTTCAACATATTGGGACTACACTTTATGACACTTGCGTCCGTTATGGTTACGTAGGATTTCCTTATATGTGGGGTCTCTGTGTAGTATTGGAAGCTTTGGGACGATGATATTGAATGCTTCTTAGTTTCTGGGGTTCTATGTGGAGTTATAAGGTAATGCGTTGAGGATAGATAAGTTGTTGTGTTTGGCTTTTCTTACTGTTTTAATATTAATCGATTTTGCCCGGTTAAGTCTATCATTTATGAGTTGCGTTGGATAGTGCCCCTCCTGTAATACATATTTAACCTTTTGGAAACTTAGTTCTCTGGTATTGGGAGGGGGGAGCTATGGCACTATGGCGAAAATCCTCTTTGCAACGTTGAAGAGGATATTTGTTTCGTTATATATATATATATATATACAGAGAGAGAGAGAGAGAAAGAGAGAAAGAAAGATGCATACATATACATATATATATATATTATATATATATATATATATATATATTTATATTGATATATATATATATGTGTATATATATATATATGTGTATATATATACATATATATATATATTATATGTATATATATATATATATATATATATATATATATATATATATATATATATATATATATAAGAGATAATGGTGTCGTTGAGACACTAAGGTGTCAGGTATTGCTGAATAATGCTATAGACAGACCATAGTTAAGATCCAGATTCGCTAATATTGCGAATAAAGGCTTCAACGTTGGTTTTACGTCAGCGTTTGTATATAAGAATTTTTTGCGTAATAAGATAAAAAACCAAGGCTGTATACATATTAGAGCATTTATAGATAGAACGTCTTACAGCTGTTTCTAGGATATTTATTAATAATATCCCTTCATATATATATATATATATATATATATATATATATGCTTGCATACATACATGTTCGTAAGTATGTGCGATGTTTCTTTATTCAGTTACTATCAAGTTAACCTCCATTTTGTCTTAAGTCATAAATATTAGAAACTGCGCACAAACATGTTCGATCCATTCACCTTTGTCAAATGAACGTTTTCACTAAAATTGAATAATCACCATCTAGAGTAATTAATCTAATTTATTACCGGTAGATGTAACGTTGTCCCATTAAATCTAAATCTCTATATATAAAACTGTAGTTGTGTGAGTGTCTGTCCCCTTCGATTTAGATTCCTAACTACTCACACATTTTGCGATGCAGTTTAACCAAATTCGGGTATGTTATAGTCGTGATTCATATCAACCCGTCTGAGTATTATCGTGCGTCTACGATGAGTCTACAATTTTAAAAATAATTTAACATCATTTTTTATTCCATTTTAATGCATAATTTTTCGTGTGTCGATGGCGGCGGAGTTGGCGTCCATGGTCACACCTGCACCTGTTTGCTTCTCCCCCTTCTTCCCTCCCTCGTGAAGCTGTGGGGAAGGGAGTGTAAGGAAATCAACGTCGTAAAGCGTTGTCAAGGAGACCAGCGTTCTTTTAGAACAACGACTTCATGGCTTGAAGATACCAAAACAGAAATGACTAAGAAAGCCCGAATTGGCATCTATAAGGGAAGTAACTCTCTAAAAATGCTTATATAGTTATTTCCCTTACAAACCCGTGCAACACCGGGCGATACTGCTAGTAATAACTAAAAAGAAAATATCATTTTTGCTAAGCTACCTTTGCAGCGTTTATTTTGGGAATGATGAGTAACAATAAAGTTCATTAATTAGTTATCCGATGATTTAACAAACTTAAAAATTTATATTAAATTACTGATAGAATCGGATTACTTAACTAAATTTTTATTAATTTCTCCCTCCAGTGTCTATGGTAATTCCTTAAACTAATTCATATAACGCATATTGGCGATTAACATTTAATACACAAACATTCAGCGCATAGCCTCCCATTAAATCTTCCAATATTATATATGATAACTGAAATACCAGCTTTCCAAGTTCCCTATTACCTTTCCCAGTTCTTCCTTCCCGTTTTGTTAAACGATAAAACCTTTAATTTAGATTTTATTCAAAAATGCACTTATAGACACCGTGAACTATCAAGAACTAATATAAATTCAATTTCAACTGACACATTATATAAGCACCACCTTCTTTTATACTCTTGTACGTCAAAAGGCAATTCCGATACCCATAACTTTGTCCTTACAATATCTGTACTAACTTTTAAGAGTATGTATATTGCTAAGCAGTATATAAACTTTTATTAAACACAGCTTTTCGACTTCCAAATAAATAAATGACGGACATAGGCACTAAAGCTAACACACCGTTAATGTCGTAGCCCGATAGTTTCTCACGCGTATATATGGAATGTATATTTACCGCCGAGCTTGCTGAACAACAATCATATTCTAAAAGATACGTTTATATATGTTTATACGTCAAATACCTATCTATATTCCCCAGTATTTTAATTACTCCGTTATACATGGAATTGTGTTTCTCTTTGGTCACATAGATCCTCTATTTAAAGAATTTCTAGAAAGCGCAAAATGAAACGTCTATAATCGTGTTTGTTCGCTGAAATATCAAAAGCACAAGTACATAAGATAGCAATTTTTATTTTCTGTTTCATTACAGAAATCATTTGTATATCGTATCCACGTTCTCAATTACAGATATATATACATCCATATATACACGTTCTCAATAACAGATATATACACCCATATGAATATATGTTATTTCATGTAAATATTTTGCGTAAACAATTATTACTTAGTTGTTTTATATATTGCATTGTATCTTCCTTGATTTTTATAACATTTTTCTCTATTTGTTAAAGTTATCTCTACAGATTTTACATAGAAATTATAGCCAGCATGATTCTGTCACGACGTTTCGTAACAGATACTCCTGATGTAAACAACAATGAAATCGAAAATGTTTTCTCCTCCATCCTGAACTTAGTTTTAACAAGTAATTTAAAACCACTGTTAACAAAATAGAACACAGTATTGACATAGAAAAATGCTTAATATAATTCGTAGCCTATTATGGTTGCGTTACGAAATACGGTGGACCCGCAGGACAGTGATGCTTTCTTCTTACAAGTCACGACTTAAAAGACAGTAATCTTTTAATCTTAAAAGTTATGGTGTTTTAACATCTTTTCTATTGGTTTTCTCGATCAAAACACATCTTTATACTGATACTGAGAGTATTATTATCATCTTCAAGGTGCCGAACAAGTAGAATTCTAAGGAAATCGGACAAAAGGCTTTGAAGTATTTCTCTCTTTACATTCTGAATTCAAATCCCTTAGCGAGCGAACTTTCGCTTTGTATTTCAGGGCACGATAACTTAAGATGCAGTCATGTTCAGGGGTCGATGGTATCGAACAAGCTCCTGCTCTCAAAAAAGCCTGGCATTGTATCTAAATTAGAATTATTCCTTTAAATCACTTTTAGACACCAGAAATGCTAAGAAACATCCATAAACACACCACCGCAGACATTCGAATAACACACACGTACGCAGAAATACAGTTCTCGATCACATGCGAAAAATATTGCAAACAATATCACAGTTGAGTGTATATATATATATATATATAAATATATATACATATATATATATATATATATATATGTATGTATGTATGTATGTATGTATGTATGTATGTAAGTATGTATGTATAAATGACTGTGTTTGAGTGAATATATGTATGTATGTATGTATGTATGTATGTATGTATGTATGTAAATGTATGTATTATGGTTACCAGTTTTCAATATTCGAGAAAGAATATCTAATATATTCTGCTTCAAAATGGTTCTTCTGCAAGAAAGAAAATATATAAACCAGTCAAAATAAGTTATTGGCTATATTTCCATTTATTTAAAATATTTTGTTGTGCGTGTTTCTTCGGTTAAAACTATTTTTCAACCTTTTTTGCAATGCCTCGCTTTTTGGTTTTATTAATATATTTTATTAACAATCTCACAGTTGTAGTTTGTTTGCACTGTAGCGATAAAATTACATCTCAGACGCCATGAATAGAGCAAAAGTTTCTGCCAGTATTACAAATCTTCTAACGTAGTCCAACGTATTGTATTATATGTATATATGTGTATGTGTGCTTGAATGTGTATGTATGTGCATGTTTATACATACATTCATTCATACATTCATACATATATTTGTGCATCTTTGTGTGTACAATATGAATTCCAGTATTGTTTGTTTTCAAATAGGAAAAAAAAAAAAAGAATGCAAGAAAGAAAGCTACCCAAGTACAAGAATAGATATGATATATCAAAGTGACAGGGATGAGATCAGGTTTGTTGAATAACTATGTTGATTAAAATCTTTACTTCTTTACCGCTTGTCTACGTAATGCCTATACTGCCATTTATTGTGAAGGCGAGTAATTCATCCTTTAGATATTACGTTTACTCATGAATATTTATGAAAGAATTTTGGTGTTAGGTAACAGTTTTGTAATACATAAAATATGTGGAGCAGTCGCATTCAGTGACGTTTTTCGAACTTCTACATAGCTTGA
This sequence comes from Octopus sinensis, assembly GCF_006345805.1. Lineage (NCBI taxonomy): Eukaryota > Metazoa > Mollusca > Cephalopoda > Octopoda > Octopodidae > Octopus > Octopus sinensis. The sequence continues at coordinate 97,984,076 of NC_043006.1, read as the reverse complement.
ATTATTTTATTAATAAGTTTGAGCTTAGTGACTATCACCCATAACACTATAGCAAACTATGTATACTTAATAAGTAAAAATAATTTCATTAGAGTGATGGGAACGATATCCTATATTCTTGTTTAGCACAGGCACTTAACCTCAACATACTGCGAAATACGTAGTCCTTTAAATATAGTACAAAATCCGTCAAATCAACTGCAGTACTGTTTTTCCTCTTTTATTTTAACTATACAGGAAGCATGAGTTGAAACTCGAAGATAAAGCACACTAATTAACGGAAGGCAATTTTAAGATTACTGTTAATTCCTCACCTTTCTAACCACAATATCTCCCATCTTTGTTCCGTTGCACTTCGTCTAGGTAGGTGTTCGTAAGAGAATAATGATTATAGGGATGGGAGTTACATAGATGGAAATTCATGAACAAGAGTAGATAGCGGAGAAGATGATTTATGAAAAGTTCTTGGTTATCTCAGATAAGATACAGTATGGGTGAAGAGAAAATGAAAAACAGATACATCGTGGAAGACTGAGCGGAAATATATATATATATATCTTATAAGACGAAAGCAGAGACATTAATATAAGAATAAATGCAAAACAGCAATGGTAAACCAGTATATTGTTCTGAATTGTTTGTCAAGGGAATAGGTCTGTGAACCAGGTTCAAAGGCTGCATTGATAGATATTTGAGAATAAATTAGTAAATGGTCCTGAATTTGACAAATCAATTATAGAATATAATTAGGTCAAACGTCAGGTAAAACACATTACATTGTTCAAACTTCGATCAAATTAATGAAACAATTGCGTCTATTTGCGATTCCGCTTTCGTTGTTGCTTTTATAATGACATGCGATGTATCGTGATACGCAAAAATAGACATAAATTGAAGTTGAGGGCATTGACTTCAGAATTTTCTATGGCGAGTCTGTTGTAGAATTAGAAAACTTAGAAATACAAAAGTTGAGGCTATTGTTACCGTATTAATTGTTTTTATATGAGGTAACAGACTAATTCATATAAAATTGAACTACAACCAATTGAACTCCTCTGTGTATAATAATGACAAAACGAGTATTCACAGTAAAATCGACGAGATGAAATGTGAATGCAGAGTGTAAAAAAAGTACGTTAGATTTAGGCAACTTGTCGGATTATTTTCAAGAGGGGTAATGATTATATATATAATTGTAATCAATTAACTCGTACACAAATTGTAGTAAAGCAATAGATTCCATTTAAATAAATGCACTGTTGAATGTCATCTGAATTAAAATCACGATAATGAAGAAAGAAATCTAGACATTAACAATTATAAAAGCGTTAAGCGTCATCTTCCACGATCACTTTTGATTGGATCAAATTCAGATTGTAGCATGCAGGGGCTGTAGTGGATTGAACAACCTCTGTATATTGCTGGTGCTAATTTTATAGATATAAAATGAACTGCATTCTGGTTGCAGTGTAGAAATAGCAAGCATTTTAATCTATGGAGTCAGAATATTTTTGATTCTAACAATAGCCGTGCAGACTTTTATCAGAATGTTCATATCTTCATTTCGTTTTATCCAAAATATCTAAACGCAGGAGGTCTTACCAAGGAATGCAGTGTCAAAAGTGCACAAGATAAAATAATTTTAAAAATCAAATACAGATGTCAAATACACGCTTAAGCAAAATTATCCCATATTTTCCTACGATGGATTAAATTTAGCGCCCAAATTTATTGCAATTTGATCGATTATGTAACCCGCTTCATAATAATAGATTAGAGAAAATATTCAATTTGATCCAAATATTTATAATTCTATAGTTCGACACGGCATATTAATGCAAATGTTCATTCTTACAACAAAAGATAAGTACCTACACCATCATCACGAACAACATTATTTGCCTTTATTTAAATGTATATAATATGTTGTTTAATATATGAATGTTACAGATTACGTCATATGTAAGCAAACATATGTTTGTTTTTTGAAGCGTTAAAATGTATTGCAGAACAAGTAGAAAGATAAAATTTTTTTCGACACGTAATTACTGGACAGTATATATATAGATGATAAAATCCTTTTAAGAGCAGAAAAAATTGCTGGCAACCAATGAATGTTATATTTTGTTTTAACTACGAAAATAAAAGACAACAAAATAGGAGAGTTTTAGATGTTCATTTTTTACCATACGACTGAGCACTAATCTTTTCTTATAATATATCTAAAGCGAAATACATACGTATAGATGTGTGTGAGTATGTCATTGTACTCGTGCATAAATAAACAAAAATGAGCAAAGAGAAATAACTCAGGATACTCAGTGGCATGTATTAGACCAACATAGACGAATACAGAAATATAAAATATCTCATAGAATAACTTCTTGATCAATTAAAATTATCTCTGTTGTGTCTGGGGGAGAGTCATTTTATCTCCTCCTCTAGAGAATATATCATGATAAAAAAAAATGGCAATTAGAAATAGTGCCACATGCGAAAGGGACATAACCTCAATAAATTCAAAAGTTGATTACTATTAAGGAATAAGGCTGTCTTATTACCTGGAGACAAAATGGTACCCGAGGACATGTGTTTCTGATTCAGTAGCCAACTACATCTGCAGAAACAACTGCGTCTGAAACGTTTGAACAACGCAGTCATATACATCTTTGTTATTTGACCCCCTTCGGTCAGACACTGACCATGGGTTTGCACCTAGAGAGTTACCCTCTGAGGCACAAGTCTGGGCAAGGTGGTTTTTTTTTTGGTTTTTTTTTATGGAAGACCAGCAGTCGCCCATGCATTCCGGCCTCCCCTCTCCACGTCACCAGTGTTATCCAAGGGAAAGGCAAGGGCCGATACAGCTTGGCACCTGTGACGTCGCAACTCATTTCTACAGCTGAGTGAACTGGAGCAACGTGAAATAAAGTGTCTTGCTCAAGAACACAACACGCAGCCCGGTCCGGGATTCGAGCTCATAACCTCACGATCGTAAGCTCGACGCTCTAACCACTGAGCCACGCGCCTTCACAAGCACATCAAATATTCCATTTCTAGCTGGGTTTGTCTGCATATTTAATGACGATGATCTCTGCTTTTTCCTCAACTTTGCGTATAGGAAATTTGAATTAACGGTCTGTTGGAGAGTTTTTATTAGAGATTGGTTAGAGTAGCATAATAGGTCCGTATTCTACGTGGCTATGTAGTAGTTGGACCACTTCCTAACCACATGATTTCGGTTCAAACCCATTGCGCAGCATATTGGTCAAGTGTCTTCTACTATAGCTTCGGACTGACCAAATACTTATGAGTGAATTTCGTTGACAGAAACTGAAAAAAGACCATCGTGTATATATGTGTGCATTTCCACCGCTTGACGACTAGTGTTGGTATGTTAACATCCCTGAAACTTAACGGTTCAGCAAAGAGACTGATAGATTAAGTACTAAGATTTAAGAATAAACCCTGGGGTCGATTTGCTCGACTCAATCCCTTCAAGGCTGTTCACCAGAATGGCAACAGTCAAATGACTAAAACAAGTAAAATATAATCAATAAAGGATACTGTTTCCGGTGTGGTCGCCTACACTTCGAAGGGATGCTTGAAATAAGTATGTTCCAATTTTTCTACCCATACACAGAAGAAAAGGTCTGAATGCAAACAACTCGAATTCATTTGCATTAATTCTACGCAATATGACAGAGGAATAATCAGCAAATTTTGGGGGAAACATCAACAAAATATAACACAAACAAAATACACGTAAACACATCTGGCTGGGACAAAAAGCAACAAAAATCAAAATTATGGAGGAGGAGGAGGTGGAATCATGTCTTTGAAAGCCAGGTGCATTCATGGAGCTAGCTTCACGAACAAATATTAGTTAACTAAGTTGCTTGTAGCAAAACAATATGAAATGAAATACAGAAAAGGAAAACATTGTTAATATTCCAATAACGTAAGTTGTAGACTGATTAAAATGCTTAAAAAATAAAGTATCCACACACATATACGCACATATATTTATGCACATACACACATACCTACCTACATACATACATACATACATACATACATACATACATACATACATTCAATAATGCGTACATTTACATAAACGGAATTGACCGATTGTGAAAACATTGGATAATAGTGAGATTCGGTAAACATAAATTTAGTACAATATATTTAATATTTTCCAATTCCACAACAGTAACAACCACCGCTACTACTGCTACTAATATAGTAGTATGCAGTGTTACTGTACTAGCATTGTTATTGTAAATTTTATTTTGGTTTTCGCTAATGCATGCTAAATTAGTTGGCAGATATTTTATCGTGATGTTTGGCGACAATTCTCCTCAAATCTCAAGAGTCTTTCTTAGAATTTTGCATAATATAGAATGGCTCTTGTTTACAGGGCGACAATGCGAGTTTCATTTCCAATATCTTTCAGTATTGTAGGTAATACTTTGGGTGTTGTGTTACGTGCACGAATTACAATAGGAATAATAGTTGTCTTGGACTTTCACAGTCTGCTCGGCTCTCTGGTTACATCCTGATATTTCTAATTTTCTAAAAATTTCTGTTGTTTTATTTATGCTATCATAGGGAATAGCAAAATATATGATCTCACATAGTTTGTTTACTTTGTCTTCTCTAATCACGCCATACTTCGTACCTCCATTGTACGGTCAGTCTTTTTGGAAGAAGAAGCCCCCACGTGATCATGTAATTCTCATTTTCTATTACAGCCTATGCTATGTGTTCATACATCTTTTCTGTTGTTTTGAAGCACACACTCGGCTAACATTCCAATGCACTCTTTTGCCCATACAATATACGAACTGCACTCACTCAAAATGCAGTTGTTACTCTCGAACCCTTTCCTGTAGTTTCTACATTTGCTGTCTGACTAACTTTTGTCGTTGGTTGCATTTACCAGGTTTGTTCTTGGACGCTTATAATTAGCATTTCTCTATCTCGTTTTAAGTTCTCACCAAAGCCAGCGATCTTTACTTCTCGGTTTGTTGCGTGAATTGGCCATTTCTTTGCATTTCTTACCATTCGAATATCACTGTTTGGATCAAATGTCTGGTTCTGTCTCACTTTTTGTATACAGATTGAGGTCTTCCATATAAAGTTGGTGATTTATTCGCACCTTGAATTTCGTAGAGTCATAAGCGGGCCTGGATTTACTCAGTATGTTTGTCAGACGAATTGGCGCAATGACGAAGACTAATGATGAGAGCGAGTCTCCCTGTAAAATGACCTTGTGTTCTAAGCAAAAATTTGGAGTAAAGAAGTGCAACATAATATAAAAGCAGACTGGGCAAGGGAAATCTAAAAGAGTAATGGACTATGGCGTGACACAAAGAATATAACAAGTAAAAGAAAGATCAAGAAAATACCTAAATGGAAAGCCTCCGGACCAGATGATGCCCACATTTTCTGGCTGAAAAATCTCCCAAGAGAGAGATGAGAGAAATGTATTTTGCTTTGCGTATATCTATAAATAAATGTGTTGTCGAGTGAAGAATGAAATGTGCTATACACATGCATATATGAATATAATATATATATATATATATATATATATATATATATAAATTCGGGGTGAGTACTTGATAATTATAAGCACCTGTGTATACCGTTTGGTGGTGTAGGTGGTGGAGTAAATTGATCAAAATAAAAACATGATGCCAAGGATTCAGCGGTACATATGTTTCGGGCCTTTATTAGACAGATTTATAACAATGCATAATGTATGTTTGTGGCCTTCTTCAGCCGCGCACAACAGCTTCCCCAAGGACATGTGTTACATCAAAAATTCTTGGTTGGGGATGCAAATCCTCTCATTCGCGTACGACATAATGCGGCAACAGCATAGAATTGAAGCGTCCATCTCTTTCTTCTCTCAATATATATATATATATATATATATATATATATATACCAATTAAGGACTGAACACGAAAAAGTGGACAGTCAACATGCTAGATATAGACGTCAAATCGCCATTCTCCACAAAGATTTTGTTCTCAAATAAAATAAAATTCAGCACGACCTAAAGCAATAGATAAGACAAAAGAAATATACGAAATGGAATAATCACCTGTGTACCGAACGATTTCAGCTATTAATATCACAAGGATATCTGTAGCTTCGTCAGCGCAGTTTGTTATGAGCATAATATGCTGTACTAGATGAAAAACGGTACCGGAGTCCCGTATGCAAAAAGTACAACCTATTAAGTTCGGATGTATTTTTCAAATGCCTCTACTTTTGGCGCGCTGAGACTCGAAAAACCAGCCTGCAGCTAATAATTAGCAGTAGTCAATTTATCGGTTTGAGAACATATATATATATATTTAAAGATATATTATTAATGATAATAAATAATACTATAAGTGGCTAGCAAGCATAAAAAAAAACAGAATAGTAAATTTATAATTTTATAATTATAATTATAATTGAGAGTACCGGCGCTACTAGAAATAACATTCGAAAAATACTCAAATAAGCCACAATATCACTGAAAATTCAACCTGCTGACGAAATCGAGAAGCGAGTAAAAAGGCAACCTACCATTGCGGGGTAAAAACGCAACTAAATTTGCAGATATATCCATAACACGTGATTTCGAATTCTGATTTAGTACTCTTAACCCTTACCAGTGGAACTCGTTGTCTGAGTTTTAACTAATGTCCGCTTCGTCATGATTCTTCAACTCCTTGAGGTATTAGCGCCAAATTCAAATCTAGTACCCAGAATTATAATTATAATTATAATTAATAATGTATATATGGGTGACTAATTCGTAGTTTATTAACCTAAAGTCGGATATACGTATATACGTTAATAAAGTGAACAAGGGCAATATTCAGCGCCAGTATTGCTTGAAATAAGAGTCACAACAACTCGCTCTATGTTAATGGGCTGACAAGGGAAACAAGACCTCTACGGTCGCAGACAGAGCTAGATCACCGATGATTTCGCATTATGATACGTAACGCATCTTAATGCTCATCGGTAGATCTCACCGCACCTAGGGTTGAACTCATCACACCTTATCACATTACAATTCTCCGTTGCACTGAGTGGCTAATCAGTACCAGAATTCCTAGAAATAAGAGTCAAAACAAACTGGTGCTAATTATTGCCCTTGTTCGCTTTAGTGACGTATATATTTCTGCCTTTGGGTTGTAAAATTGGGAATTAGCCACCCATATTATTTTTAATTCTCACACTACCTTTTATGAAATCAGCATATGATTTCAACAGAGAACTTCTAAGTTGACAAGGCGAGATTACTTTAACCCTAGGAGCGGTGAGAGCTACGGATGAGCATTAATATGCATTAAGCATCAGAATGCAAAGTCATCGGTGATCTAGCTCTATCTGCGACCTAGTCAACTCATTACGATAGTGCTTTTTATTTGGCTACTGAGTTGTTTTGACTATTATTTCTAGCAATACAAGTGTTAATTAGTGTCCTTTCACACTTTAGTGACGTATGTATTTCTACCTTTAGGTTTTATATATATATAGTGACCCCCTTCGGCCTCCCCTCTCCACGTCACCGATGTTGTCCAAGGGAAAGGCAAGGGTCGATACAGCTTGGCACCTGTGACGTCGCAACTCATTTCTACAGCTGAGTGAACTGGAGCAACTTGAAATAAAGTGTCTTGCTCAAGAACACAACACGCAGCCCGGTCCGGGATTCGAGCTCACAACCTCACGATCGTGAGCTCGACGCTCTAACCACTGAGCCACGCGCCATATATGTGTGTATATATATATATATATATATAACAATTTAGGAGTGACCCTAACAGGTCATTCGTCCACCAGAAAGAGCAGCCATAACTCACACCGCCAAGTAGTAGTAATTCAGAAATTAGGTGAAAATTTAAAACATTTACCCTAATTCATCTTTTAGACGTTGCAACGTCTAAAAGATGAATTAGGGTAAATGTTTTTAAATTTTCACCTAATTTCTGAATTACTACTACTTGGCGGTGTGAGTTATGGCTGCTCTTCTGGTGGACGAATGACCTGTTAGGGTCACTCCTAAATTGTTATATTTATATATTTAGTCGATGACTATTTTCTCTTTTCCACCAGGCCGCTGGTAGCGGTAAATTTCTATTGAATTTTTTTGCTACCCTAAATTGACTAAAAAAAAAAAAATATATATATATATATATATATATATATATATAGAGAGAGAGAGAGAAGAGAGAGAGAGAGAGAGAGAGAGAGAGTATACCAAACGAGTTCCCTATGAATACCGTATTTATTACAACGAGTGGCTAGTAAACGTATCTAACGAGCGAAAGCGAGTTAGATACGTTTACAAGCCACGAGTTGTAATAAATACGGTATCCATAGGGAATGAGTTTGGTATTTTATTTATTACACACGAATAAACGACCATATTTTATTAACCCAATATCTAAATTCTTCACGTTTAGTTGTAACTTATGAATGACAAAAGTAGTGCCGTCACCGTGATTTCGGATCATCACCATGGATTGACCAATCAGAAGCAGCGCTGTCACTGTGACCTCGGGTCATCACCATGGATTGACCAATCAGAAGCAGCGCTCGCAGTATCTGACATATGTTAGATACCAAAAATATCTCAAAGTGTTCTCACTCACATGTGTGTAATAAACATATATATATAGAGATATAGATATGTGGATATATACATATATATATCCACTGCACCTTTCCCTTTGTCTCTGATTTTTTCTAATCCTTCAATCCCGCTGTCCTCTACTCCTTTCTTCTCTTTCCACGTGACCGGTGTCCGACCAGCCATGATCTTTCTTTCTTGGCTTGACTGCCGACCATGCACACATCTTGTGTCCATATCTCATGTTCTTGCCTTTAGGCTTTCACTCCATACGTGCCATCTCAATTTGAATCATTCTGTCGAAAGACGCCTGTTG
>NC_043006.1:97960116-97970116 GCF_006345805.1 Octopus sinensis | reverse complement strand
AGAACCTTCATCCTCGTAACCGACGGAGCACCAGTATTTATTTTTGTAAATGAGATTTCATATGCATCTTTTAATTTTTTGGAGAAACTTAAGAATTCTTACACTGCTCTTCCATCTGATAAGTTATACGTGTCCTACGCACATATGCAACTTAAGGTAAAGAAACTGTTATCATATATATATATAAATATATATATATATATATATATATATACATATATAGAAAGATAGATAAATAGGCAGGCAGGCAGACAGACAGATATATATATATATATATATATATATATATATATATATATAAATCATGTACATTTATGTAGTTATATTTAACTTCTGTACATCAGACATGGAGAGGCATTTACTACACGGTAAAATATTTTTCTTACAGATGATGTTATGAGTGCGTGTCTACGAAGGTAATGTTTTCATTCAGGAAAACGTTCGCAGCCTATAGTTTTTCCATGTTTAAATGCATACGAACATGTTAACTAACCATGTTTCATTCAACACTGTTTTTTGCACGTTTAATATATATATATGTGTGTACGTTTGTGTGAACGGGTGCGAGTTTGTGTGTGTGTGTATGTGTGTGTGTGTGTGTTTGTGTGGTATGTGGTGTGGTACCTTGCTTTATATTTGCTATAATAACAATGGATTTGTCTCTATAATACATTTTGTCCTTAAGTTATGATCTTTTGCGACATGAGAAACTTTCAACTATCAGAATGCTGGAATCCTAGGACGGAGGGTACCGTTGAAAAGGTTCACCGCAAAACACTTAGTTTGTCGTTGTGTCTGTTCTGGCAACGCACTATTATTATATCTTTACATAAAAAAGTGAGGTTGTGTGCTGTCTGTCTCCTACGATTTAGATTCCTAACTACTCCCACATTTTGCGGTGCAGTTTAACCAAAACCTGGTATCTTATAGTCGTGATTCATATCGAGCCCTTTTGGGTATTAGCGCACGTCTACGATGAGTCTACGATTTAAAAAAAAAACATACCATCAATTTTTCCCATTTTTAATGCATTTTTGGCATATATAAGGGAAGTAACTCTCTAAAAAATTATTATTAAATCTCAGAACGTTAAAAGCTACAGTAACACCCCCTTCCTTGTGGTTAGCCATATTGAGATGGCTATTATACTTTACATCTCTAAAAATGCTTATATAGATATTTCCCTTACAAGACCGAGCAACGCCGGGCGATACTGCTAGTTCATAATATTAGAGTAAGCTAATACATATGAGCACAAACATAAAGTAATCCGTACACACAAAAGATGCTTCATGTCAATATAACTCACAGATATACGTTCGCTAATTGTATTTACACATAAGCACGCTCATTCTCTTTTGGAAGTGAAAAAATACGTCTTACTATTTACAAAGTATTGATTATCATTTCCATACGCATATATATATATTATATATATATATATATATATATATATAATGCTATTTGAATATAAACATTTAGGTGCTTCCAGGTGCATAGATTCAGAGCGCTGCATACATTTAGTTCATGTATCTTGCATTGAATGTCGTCAGTAACAGATATTTACGTCTTAAAGACGTTTGTTCTATAGACTTCCGAAAATTCGTCAATTTTTTTTCTAAATATTCCTTTTCCCTTCTAAATATATTTTTCTTCTTGTATATTATTACATCATCATTCCTTATTTACTACTTTAATTTTATCTTTACGTTTGAATTTTTTTCTCTGTTTAAAAAATCTCAGATGAACTTCCTACAGTGAGAGTGAAACAAGTTAAAATGTCAAGAAATCATGGCTTCTTTAAAATATTTTTCATTCATTTTATTTTTAAAAACCATCAATACCATTTTTATCCAAGACAGAAGAATCACGGTTGGTTATGTGGTGTATATGATGCCAGACATTTTAAGAAGCAAAAAATATAAATATAAGCATATAGCAAGCTAATGGAGGGTAATAGCTTTCTTTGAAATTTCATTTCTGTTAAAAAAAATATTATACTCTTTTATATCTATTGATTTCACATACTTAAGGATAAGCCAACTTTGTTCGTTGGGTGATAGTCTATTGAATCTTATTCTGTCTCTCTCTCTCGCGCGTTACATATATATATATACATATATGTATATATATATATATATGTATATATATATATATATATATATATGTATAATATATATGTATATATATATGTATATATATATATATATATATATATAATATATATATATATAATACATATATATAAATATATATATATATATGAATTTAAATAAATATATTCGTGTTGTGTGTGTATGTGCGTTCGAGCGTGCGTGTCCTTGTAGGGGGACCGCTTTTCCTTTAAACATGCATGAAAAATACTTTTGTATGCAAATTTTCTGATTTACTCTTTTTTTATTCGCAATTCCATGTAAATTACTTGATAGTTGTTTGGAAAGGTAATATCCTTAAATCTACAGCCGACTTCTTTGTATCTTGGCAGCCTCATTTTGTATATAATAGATATTGTGGGCTATTTTGGGCGGGTTCGGTGCTGGTAGTGATGTTACTACGATCATTTGAATGTTGCGCATTTGCCAATTACTTCAGAATTGTAGTGGGTAATTGTTTGTCAAATGGCTAAGTGAGCTGACATTGCTTGCGTGATTAGTCGTCTATTTTTGTTGTTTCCAGAATGGAGCATAGATATATTTTCTACAACTCTTTCTTTCTGAAGCTCTGTGAAATATTCTATGATATTTACTAAGATCCCCTTCGGTTATGAATGTTTATGGTACTGTACCTAGAAATTTTCCCTCCAAAGCACAAGTCCACACAAGGTCGTTTTTGAAAGACAAACAGTTGCCCATGAGTACCAGACTTCCTTCTCCACGCTACCGTTGTTGCCCAAGGGAAAGGCAAATGCCGATACAGTTTTGTACCAACTGTAACGTAAAGTAAAATGTCTTACTCAAGCACACAACACACAGCCTGATCCGAGAATCGAACTCTCTACGTTTTGATTTTGAACCCGACGCTCATTCCCTAAGCCATGTGTCTTCACTAAGATTGCACCTAAAAAGTTCACTTCCGAGACCCGTTCTCCACGCCAATGGAAAGGCAAAGGACGATACAGTTTGGAACCAATGATATCGCAACTCATTTCTACAGCTGAGTGAACTAGAGTAACGTGGAAAAAAGTGCCGAGCTCACTTCCTCATTATTGTGAGCCCGACGCTGTAACACCTGAGCCATGCGCCATCACATACTCTATAATATAGTCCGTTACAAAATATCGATTCGGACTATAAAACTTGTACTTACATCGGCAATATAACAACTGGAGTAACAACACAACAGTTTAATAACAAAATTCATAAATCGTGCTGTGTGCTTGCAGCTTTTCTGTCTGACTTTGGATCTCATTATTTCTAATATTGACTAATTTGAATGTTTTAAATTATTTTTATTAGTGTTCGTATATAATAGATTAGTTATCATACGTCTTGTATTTTTTCTACTTAATTCTTGATAATGGGTTCATACTCTTTTACTCTTTCACTTGTTTCAGTCATTTGACTGCGGCCATGCTGGAGCACCGCCTTTAGTCGAGAGCAAATCGACCCCGGGACTTATTCTTTTTAAGCCCAGTACTTATACTATCGGTCTCTTTTACCGAACCGCTAAGTGACGGGGACGTAAACACACCAGCATCGGTTGTCAAGCAATGCTAGGGGGACAAACACAGACACACAAACACATACATATATATATACAAAAATACGATAGGCTTCTTTCAGTTTCCGTCTACCAAATCCACTCACAAGGCATTGGTCGGCCCGGGGCTATAGCAGAAGACACTTGCCCAAGATGCCACGCAATGGGACTGAACCTGGAACCATGTGGTTGGTTAGCAAGCTAGTTACCACACAACCACTTCTGCGCCTTTTATTATAATAATTATTCATTAGATACATACAACTAAATTTATAAATTTATGAACCTCATTATGCATTTTCAGACTTCCAGACATGTAGGCTTGTTTATTTTTAAGAATGCTTAAATTGTGTGTTTTTATATTATCTTAATACTGGGCGGTTACAATTGGGATATAATATATATTGCAGTTTGAGTTTTTGAGCATGGGCCCATTCTTATAAACTACGTATTCATTTGATAATTGGTAGGCACAACTAATATATAAACTGCTATGACTGCTTCCAGATTTCCGCATTTAGGTTCTGTTATTTTTTTAAATACTTAATTGGTTTGTTTTTATATTATCAAATTTTGGAGTTTAGATTACCTCTTCATATTTTCATACTAATAAGGTTTTTTTTTCCACAGGCAATACACGTTATGTGGAGACGCAATGGCCCAGCAGTTAGGGCAGCGGGCATTGTGTGTGTCTATTGAGCGAAAACACCTAAAGCCCCACGAGGCTCCTTGCAGGGGGTGGTGGCGACCCCTGTTGTACTCTTTCGCCCCAACTTTCTCTCACTCTCTCTCTTCCTGTTTCTTGAGTAACGCTGCGATGGACTGGTGTCCCGTCCAGCTGGGGGGAACACATATACCACAGAAACCGGGAAACCGGGCCCATGAGCCTGGCTAGGCTTGAAAAGGACGAGAAAGAAAAGAATACACATTATAACTTGCGTGGTCATTGGTAATACAAGTTGTTTCAGCTGTGTTACACTTTTAGCGTTTCTTTATTGTTTTATTGTTCGGTCTAAAATATATTTGAAATACGTGTTATTCTTTAGTGTTTGATCATTTCTCAGCAGTTTCTTTGGTGTAGCGAAACTACGTAGGCTTCTCATGTAAATGTTTCAAGATTTTAATTTATTTTACCTGTACGAACATTCATTGCCTTCATGAAAAAACGCACTATGTTAAGTCGCATTGTGTAGACATACGTCACACACACACACACACACACATACATATATATATATATATATGTATATAATGGTAAAATGACCCCGGCTGAATTAGAAATGGAAAGACAGAAGCAACGTTTTTAGTCCAGCAGTTTAAAACTTTTGGGAAAACATTGGCCATACGAAATACAAATAAATTGGTTCTTTCTGTTTATAAACAAAATGTCTATATTTACAGAGGAATGCGGGAGGTGTTAACGTCAGTGAATTTCCCAAAAGTAATGTTGGCATAAGTGAAGTGAATGCACTTCATCTGGGAATTAACACCGCACAGCATTGTCAGGTTGCCACGAAGTTAATTTAGTTTCTCCATCTCGGAAGAATTCTCAAAGTTATGTAACTGTGGTACAGAATATTAGAGTATTGCGATAGCCGACAGTTGGTTTCAGACGAGTTAGAATAAAATATTTCTGTTAAGAAACTAGTTTTCCTACGAAGAAAGTATTATATATCGACATACATACATACATATATACATACATACATATATATATATATATATATATATATATATTATATATATAATATATATTACATAAATATATATAATATATATTATATATATATATATATAATATATATATATATATATATAATATATATATATATATATATATATATATACGTACATATATATACATATACATATATATGTGTATGGGTGTAAGCAATGTATTTGTATATGAAAGCCCATATATATATAATATATATATATATATATATATATATATATATATATATATATATGTATATATATGCGTGTGTGCGTGAGCGTGTATGTGTTTACGTAAACCAAAAATGATAGATGTTATATGCAGGTGACTATTACTTGCATATTCTATGCAACATTTAATAGATTAGGTGCCTATGTAGTCGTGAATAGATATATATACCATTCCGCCATTCCGGCCCCACCATCTTCACACAAACTTAAAAACAGGCACAGAGATACATAGATATATATACACACATCAAAAGAACACAGAGACACATGTGCATATGTGTGTATCTTTGGGTGTATGTGCATATAAGTGCTGTCTGTGCGACATTTGCGTGTTGATATATTGATATAGAATTTAATTCAAATTCAAATTCTCTTCTTTCCGAAAGTCTTTTTCACATCAACTTTGAAGGTACTGAAAATATTCGTATCGGTTGTTTGTTCCATTTCTTCTTCTTTGTTTTTTTTTTTTTCTTTTACTTCAGTCATTGCGGTACGTTCATATAAGTGCAACGTTCTACAGAGTTTAGTCGATCGAACCTACTTCAATACTCATATTTGTATCTGTCCCTTATATTTTAGCTATCTTGCAGTGAGATCAAACCTTAAAATACAACTGATTGCTAAGAAATCTTCTTTAATGTCAATGTATTTATGATTTATATGTATAAAACAGCCGAATAAAGAATATGCGTGCAAAATGGAAATATTTCCTAAACATTTGTTTATTGATATTTTTTTCGGTTGGGCGGTGTGCTTTTATGAACTAATGCCTCATTAGTTTCTTTAGTTCAATGGAGTTTCGTGGGCACGCTTTTTTAGATTCGGTGTTACTGGTTCGCTGTAAGTTTACTATTTAAGTAATGTGCTGTATTTGAAATCAGCGCACAAAGAACACCAAGCCATACCATAAACTGCATTGCCTAACTCTATCAATTCCACCAATTAACTGCCCTGAAACTCAGCATTAAGTAGCAACCCAGCAATAGATATATGGCGAAGATGACTTCGATGGAATTTCACCTCAGAGCACAGACATGGGTACAAAGACGTGTGGCCTTAAATTTCATACTCAAACGCCTCTGCTAATCAATAACTGTAGTTCACTTATATGTTTTTATTTTTAAAGAGTAACCTCAGAGATTTACCAATTCTGAATTTTTCAAGCATTCTTAGAATCATCGATATTAGTGTTATGTTTTTTTAAATCTTTTAGCCAGAAGCTAATTAAACATGCAAGACTAATTACAGAGACGCCAAGGTTGGTGGGAAGAAGGTATTGACCTGGTCCCAATGCTTGCAAGAAAGTTAATGTCGCTAAAGGCAATTCACGTGACAGATAGTGTTAAGTCGAAAGACAGTTTAAGCCTAGCATCCAAGCATAACATAACGGGATTTCAATTCCCGGTGAAGAACGGTACAAGATCTGCTAAGCGTTGTCAGAATCTGCAACATCTCTACCAAAATCATCTCTATATTGTAGTTCAATTAAATAATTATTTTAAAAGTAACTTCGAAATTCTGTATATATATATATATATGTGTGTGTGTGTGTGGTGTGTGTGTGTGTGTGTGTGTGTGTGTGTGTGTGTGTGTGTGTGTGTGTGTGTGTACGAGTGTGTGTGTCGGTGTGCGTGCGATGAGCTTCTTTCAGTTTCCGTCCACCAGATCACCTCACAAGGCTTTAGTCGACCTGAGGCTAGCGTAGAAAACACTTGACGAAGTTTCCACGTAGTGGAAATGAGCCCAGAGATGTGTGGTTGGGAAGCTAACTTCTTACCACACAGCAACGCCACATACGTACATAATACATACATACATAAATAAATACAGACATACATACGTATGTATGTATAATGAAAGGTAGAACAAAACATGATCTGTTAATTGAGAGTATCTTCATTGTAAATGTATAACGAGAAAACAGATGTTGTATTTGATATTAGGTACGAGAGGAGAAACAAATAATTTTAGAATAAATATATCTGAAACAATAGCTGAAAACGTGCACCAACTGACAGAAGTTTTCATTTTAATATTTGATATATGTTTGATCTTCTGAAAGAATTTATGCAAATAACATCTCTGAATTTGAAAACGGCTCTGTTATGAATAGAAATTATCGGGCGAGTAACTGAATAGAATGGTCTGTAAGGGTAATATTGATCAATTCTAAAAGAAAAACATAATTTCATAAATAAAGATGTAATAGAAAGAATAAACTTTGAAAAAAATCAGAATATTATTAAGTTGTGAAACGTGACTTTCTAAAGAGAAACCTAGAAAATGCTTGCTCTAAAATCACGCAATATAAATTTGTATCAGTAATGATATAAGAAATTAATCTATATAGAAATATTCAAAAGGGGGAAATTCGTGTGTGGCGATGTATGTACGCGCGCGCGTGTGTGGGGGTGTAACATTTGTGCCAAAGAGAGTAGGTCACTTATAGGCCTGAATCGTCACATACGTGCTATCCACGCATGATACATACTCTGAAATGCTTCGAGCGATGGCTAATTGCGAGAACAAGAAAGCGGGTATGAAATAAATATATATATTTCATATTACATTAAGAAGCGGTGCACAGCCCCAGAATTTTCGACTCTAATATAAAAAACTACTCCAAATAATTATTAGAGTACTCGCATTTGTAGATTCAAGCCTGATTAGTTTGTACTGGCATCGAGTTGTATAAGTCGTAATAATAAATTCAGAGGAAATAGTGATATCTTGGTATCATTTAATACGTATGCTTAAGCTTTGCGTAGCACATATCAAGAAATGCATCTATTATGTATGAACTGTCTGAGGTATAATATTGAGGAAGTTCTTACGTAATGGATGTGTTTCCAGTTATATATCTTCTAATATTGTCAATGCAGTTTCATCAGGGTCCGTGCATTTGGCCTTACACGAAGAAATCTTATGCTGTTTAGTATTCTGTAGAATGTTGCTCTTTATAGTCATAAGAATCTGACCAACAGATCACATCCGCCGTTGATGGAGGTTAGGGCCTGGTCATAAAACATGTTAAGGGTCGGGTTGTTATATATAAACTATAGTAGCGACCGTCCTATCCTTCTAGATCTGAAACTATTTAGGACCCCAATAATTGATTACTAAAGTTCGTTTCAGACCCAGTGTCTACGACGCTGTCCCCACTGCTTCTCCTCCATACATCTTTGGCTGCATTCCAAGTAGGTTCACCCGACTGTCACATGCTTCCTCACACTCACCAGCCTCTGGCATACAAAACGATTTTTTTCTATTCTACCTCGATGATAATTACCCTTTCTTGTTTTGTTTAAATAAATCAAATTACAAAGTCTCCAGACTAACACTGACACCATCTATCTCACCTGCCTATGCAGACATGTGAGGGTGTGGGAATTCCTACCTCATGGCAAACTCAAGAGATTATTAGCAAATCTAGAAATAACAAAAATCTTAGGAAGATAAGAACTAAATGAATTAGATTTATCATTATTATTATTATTTCGAGCAAAAATACTCATTGACCTTTGAACAATTTTATAAGAAATTTTAAAATGGTATTAACTGAATTGATGAATCAATAAAAAATTGTTTTGATTGGAAATTATATACTTCATAAGATTAGGAAAAGCAGCAGCTGGTGTAATTAAACCAAAAGTATACATAAGTAGAGACTGACTCCAAGAATATTCGTTTTAATGAATTGGAGATAATCATACATACATACATACATATATCTTCATGTGTATGTAATATAAATATATATGTATGTGTGCCTATATTAACTTACATACATAAATGTAATTACATATATATTTGTAAAATATAATTACACTCATAAGCTCGTGTGTGAATCTGTGTGTCTGTGCGTGTGCATGTATGTGTGTGATTGTTCTTGTCTTTTACTACTTGACGTCTGATGTTAGATTCTCTCTTGGTAACTTAACGGCTCGGCAGAAGACAATACAATAGAAGAAATACTGTATGTGTGTGTGTGTGTGTGTTTGTGTGTGTGTTTGTGTGTGTGTTTGTGTGTGTGTGTGTGTATGTGTGTATGTGTGTGTGTGTGTGCGTGTGTGTGTGTTCATGGGAATATAGCAGCATACCTTTTCCGAACGGATATCTTGGTGGCTCACAGAAATAAACATAAAGATATGGTATATAGAATTGTAAATTTTCAGAATGAACAAGTTTTCATATTCTATATCGTTATAATGCCAAAAAAAAAAAAAACAGTTGGTATTTATAACATTTTCAGCTGACATAGGGATTGGGTTTGCCCAAAAGAAATGTTAATATTTGATTGGTGAACGGGAAAAATCAATCTCACAGACCGAAAACCGGTGCATCGGTGATCGCA
>NC_043006.1:97952616-97955116 GCF_006345805.1 Octopus sinensis | reverse complement strand
TAATTTAAGTCAAACGACTCTTGATTAATGTTAAGTTAGCACTGATCTAGAAAACTTAGGATAAAAATATACAGCAACCAAACCCATTCCTTCATTCTGAGGATTATAAAAAACTAGATTTGTTTGAGGGTGTGATTTGAGGGACAGTTAACGTGTGTTTTATAGTGTTGGTTAGTACGTATTCACAGCTAAATGAACTCTGTTCCTTTCAGGTTAAAAATATTCTATAATTATGGTCATGCGATAGATGCTGCCAAAACTTCAATTAGTGAAAGATTGATTTTTCTCTATAATATATTTACAGTCAATGTACACACTTATGCATATATTTGAAAAGCTTAAATAATTTATAATGGAAGGACAATTTTGAAAAATTTTGTATCTGTTAACCTATAATGTATAGGTTATCATCCAAGTATTCTTAATATCATCACGCAGAGAGATATAGAATTTACTGAATAAACAATATAATTATCAAGTGAATGATTGATCTGATTTTCACCTGATTCGAATTTTTGTCAAATATAGCGAATTATGAGTGACACATGCTGAGTCCTACAGGAGTTGTTAGAGGTTCTATGTCCGGAGTTCGTGGGGCTTGCCAGCAGTAGCTTTCCCTCCTCCATCATTATCGTCATCTACTACTACTACTACTACTACTACTACTACTACTACTACTACTACTTGTTCTTTTTTTCATTCTAAAACTCTAAAACTACTATCATTATAATTATTATTTTCCTTTCAATCTGCTTCTTTGATACAATCAGATACCGAGTCATAGCCAACGACCTTGGGTTAGAGGATGTTGAGATGTGATTGAAGGTTTGGAGAATGAAATTGAGAAAGACACTACAGAAATATATTCATATAATACAACACAACGTGATACATTTCATTCACTTCATTTATTAACAAGCAGAGCAACAACAACAACATCGCCTTCGAAACCATTACAAGAAGTAGTAGTTCTATCGTCTTTTCCACACCACCTCTAACAATATTGCTTCTGTTGCATTCGATAGGGTTCCTAAGCATATGATCGGCCACATAATTGAAGTTTTATTCCGGAAATTCTTAGAACTTAAGTTTCGGACAATTCTCATGGTAAGTTGTTAGTGTTTGGTATATTCTAACTTCCCAGTTACATTCGATATTTATTATATTTCTCTATAACAAGCTAGTTGCTGCTCGTTATAATCCAAGAAGTAAATTTTACACCCGCTTATGAAGCAATCGTTCACCGCAAAATAATAACGTAAGCTAAACGCATTTGGTATGAATGGCAACAGACATTTTAGATGTTCTTAGTAACTGTGTGTGACTAGAAATGGGTATGAATACCTGTAAATCTTGCTCACAATGTTCTATTTCTATTCCCATACGCGTTACCATTCGTGATGCACGTCTTTCTACACATCGTCTCCAGGATGGTGTTGTGGCCTTGCATGAAGCAAATATCAAAACAGGACGCATAACATCGAGAATGTCATCACATATTCATCGCCCTGTATCAGGATGTCCCTTCTATAGAAATCTATAGACAATAAGTAAGAGAAAAGAGTGATTGCCATTCTTACGAAGACGCTGATTATCAACGAAAATCAACTAGTTAGACATTTTCTGAAGGACGTTCCGATAGGGGAGAATTATAGAAACTTGTCGAAGCTTGACAGCGCTACTTTCATTCGTGTGGTGAACGAATTTAAAATGTGAGATCAGAGATGTTGCTCTTTTGTAGTTGCCTCATCTATCATACATGTTCTGTTTTTTTTTTATTCACCACAATAATGTCCGATTTCCGATGTTTACTTGGATGATCGCACTGGATCATTGCATACCACAAGATTTTGCAATTCTCATCTTCTTGACTCCTTCTTGGGTTTACTCAAACCTCGTCTTTTTTATTTAGTTACACATTTTTTAGTTTTGATGACGCCGGACTTCGTGTGTTTCAACAATGGCTCCACGGCATTTTTTATATACAACCCTAGACTGTTTTCCTCTCCTTCGGTACTTATTATTATTATTATTATTATTATTATTATTCAGTAGTTTTATTTTTATTTTTATAGCGTGCTTTCACTTCACTACCGAGCGCAGCTCTGTGTGCCTTGGGCATGTGCTGTGATTTGTTGTGATGCTCTGATGTTTATTGTATGGAAAGTGTTCTGCGTAGGATGTGTGCAGTGCCTAGTAGTGTAATTTTCTGTATGTTATATGTGTTTGTAAGTCCTGGTGTTTTTGTTATGTATTTGTCTGAATATTTTTTTATCATGCCTAATGCACCTACTATGATAGGAATTGTTTCTGTTTTCAGATTCCACATTCTAGTTACCTCTATTTCCAGGTCTTTGTATTTTGAAAGTTTCTCCATTTCTTTTAGAGACACGTTGTCATCTGCCGGTATTGATACATCAATTAGAAAGCATTTTTTTTCTTCATGGTCTCTGACAACTATATCTGGTCTGTTGGCCTTAATTTCTCTATCTGTGTGTAT
>NC_043006.1:97917616-97950116 GCF_006345805.1 Octopus sinensis | reverse complement strand
AGCAAGGAAAGATAAAAGATCTATCATGTTTTCATGTCATCAATGCTGCTGACATCAATGTACTTAACTTCTTTTGGCTCTCAACACCATATTGATGCTGGCATCAATGGTGCAGATATCCAGTGAATCATTTGTCTAGCAGAACGCTTTGCTCCAGTGACTCACTATCCACACCAACCTGATATCCGATCAAAACAAAGGCTCTGCTTGCGCCATTTAACTTCTTTCTAACCACCAAATCAATCTTATATCCAAACATTAATTTTCGGCTCTCAACATCTAATCACTGTATAATGAAAGTAACATACATCACAGCCTTCTAATATACAACACCATCTGCTTTGAGTAAAAGTCGCAATGTTGCTAATTAATCAATATTCCATCTGACAATTCTGGGAAGTGAATGTGCTTTACCTATGATACCTTTAGAGCCCTTATATAACATTTCTTTCTAAACAAGGGTTCTTTTCTAAATATCATACGTTTTGTTTTTCTCACTTTCTCATGGCGGACTATTTCACGTTTGGACTTTTTATACATTTCTAATAGAGAAGGACAAAACGGATACCACCCTCCGAATAATACATATACATACATTCAGGTACTGCTGCAGAGACTTTGTATAGGCGACGAATGTAGCTTACAGTACATGAAGGAAGGCGCAATTCATCACCAACTCGAACATTTTATCATCCATACTACTCTCTGCAAGTTAATATATTAAGGCACTCTACATATAACGAATATCAGCTAAATCCCACCCTATTATCCTAAGAAAAGGACACATTCTATATCTTGGTATTAGATACGTTACTTCTTTGGCGTGCCGATGGTCACAGCTATAGCAACATTTGATCAAAGATTTGCTGCATCAATGCAGTCCTGAGACTAAACCGCAAGAACAAGATTTTAATAAAACATTTGAAAATGAGGATTTTTCTTTACCACTTTGATACATTTTCCTTTCATAGTGACCTGCAAGAAAGTTTCTACAAAGCTACACATTTTAAAGACGTTCTCTCTTGCACCACATGCCAATGATTTTTTAATTTAAACATCTTCAGAGAAAACAGTATTGCTTTTCATGTCAAATGCAAAAGTTTTGATTGTTTCAGGCACGCAAACTTCCTAGTTGCTCTCTTTCTCATTTGTTATTCAGAATTTTCCTGTTAGACACACAAATACCAGCGTAAGCGAACAAACGTCTCTTATCGATAATTTAAATCTGACAGCTTGTATTTTAAATGAAATAAAGACCTACATGTTTTGTATAGAACAACTATTCCTTCACAAATTGCTTATTCTCCGGATTCTTCTAAACATATTCATAGAACTACAACCTGCATTCAGCCTAGATATTTCTGCAAAAATACAGTGTTACTATAAAAGGAAGCTCAGAAACATTTCCAATGAGGACATATATTGGATCTTTTCTAAAAGATGGACAGAATTTTCTAGTTAACTAAACAATTTGAAACTTCGTATACTGGTAGAATGTGTCAAAAGAAAACATTAATTTCACTAGATTTTTTGAGAAAATTGTATTTTGTAACTTTTACATAGTTTAATTCTTCGAATTTTAACCAATGAAATCCCAGCATTTGACCTAAATTCATTTGCTGCGTCTAAGTAAACAGCAGACACATACACACGCACACGTGCTATTCATCCATCACTCCTGTCTTCTGCAGGTGCTAGAAATAACAGCTATATCTCTTAAATCGATGAATTTCGTCGCCCAATAAAAATATTAACGATATTTTTGGACTTTTCAAACATGTTCATATTCGTTCCGCTTTCGCAGGACATCCATTTTTTTTTCAACTTGTTTTAACTAGAAAATTCTGTCCATCTTTTAGAAAAGATCCCATATATTTAATAGCACAAACGAACAATGCCAATCCATACGCCTGAGAATTACATTCATTTGAGTCATTCAATAGTTACAATAAAATGTAAACCACCCGATTTCTGAATCCCTTTCACAGCAAACTCCTATTAGTTAACTTTGAGTATTCATTACCTCAAAGACAATAAAATGCTCCTTAGTTATGTACCTTATTTTACTTTTCATTATTTCTTGATCATCTCCAGGGCACATGGGATTTAGCTGATATTCCTTATATGTAGAGTACCTTAATACATTAACTTGCAGACAGTAGTATGGATGGTAACATGTTCGAGTTGGTGATGAATTCATGTGCTCAAGGGCGGCAAACGCTATCATTGCTACTGCTACTACTACTACTACTACTACTACTACTACTAATACTACTACTACTACTACTACCACCACCACTGCTACTACTACTACTACTGATGGTATTATTATTATTATTATTACTACTACTAGTAGTAGTAGTAGTACTAGTAGTAGTAGTTACTGTTGCTACTACTGTTATAGTAATACTAGTAATAATAACACATTACTACTTCTTCAGTACTACAACTACTATCGCACTATTACTAACAATAATACTAATACTGCTACTACTGCTGCTGCTATTAACACATCTACTAAGTCTACTGTAATACTACTGCTACACACAAAAATAAATTGCATCTAAAGTAGTAACCAACCGGTTGATCGACTGAGATCGTTTCTCCAACTCGCTTCTCTTCTACAGCAGCTCAAAACAGCGTCTGAACTTTTAAGCTTATAGTCTGCTTAGCCTGGTTGCCTCAATCCCTCTCTGTGCCCTCTTTTTACACAACTACTATTTCTCACACACAAATCCCGGAATATACAGTACGGAATATACAGAACTTCTGTACAAGATCTCTCTCTCTCTCTCTCTCTCTCTCTCTCTCTCTCTCTCTCTCTCTCTCTCTCTCTCTCTCTCTTTCTCCCTTCCCCATGTATCTATTTTTCCCTCTTTCTGCGGCTATTTATCTATCTATCTCTTCCTCTCTGCACTCACACATTTGCTACTAGCTTTGAGTAGCTTTGATTTATTCAATTTTATATATATATATAAAGTCTTGTGAGTGGATTTGGTTGACGGAAACTGAAAGAAGACAGTCGTATATATGTATATGTATATATATATATATATATATATATGTGTGTGTGTGTGTGTATGTGTGTGTGTGTGTGTATGTGTGTGTGTCTGTGTGTATGTGTGTGTGTGTGTGTGTGTGTGTGTGTGCATGTTTGTCCACCCCAACATCGCTTGACAATCGATGCTGGTGTTTACGTCCCCGTTACCTAGCGGTTCAGAAAAAGAGACTGATAGAATAAGTACTAGGTTTACAAAGAATAAGCCCTGGGGTCGATTTGCTCGACTAAAGGCGGTGCTCCAATATGGCCGGCCGCAGTCAAATGACTGAAACAAGTAAACGAGTAAAATAGTAAAGTGTAAAGTGTGTGTGTGTGTATATATAAATGTATATATACACATATATATATATATATATATATATATATATATATATTATATATATATATATATATAATATATATATATATATGCGCTTGAATTATTTTGAGTAGTCTAGAAGAAAACCAGAAAACTAATGGGTGATGTTTCTCCTTCCCTGACTAACTAATTAAAAAGTAAATAAATAAAATAGACGCTGTGTGATTTGTAAGTGAAATTTCCAGAAAGTCTGGAGATGGCATGATAAGCATACTAATTAAAGAAATAACCAGTTGAAACGCTATGTTATATCGTATTTCATTAACGTTCCTAACAAAATACAATATTGTAATTAGCAGATATGAAGATTACGAATCTTTCCCTGAGCTCTAGAATTGTTTCCAAGACACTGTGTCTTTCTCTTTATGAAAGAAATATATTATCTGTCTTACAAAGCATATGACGTCATTTAAATCTTTAGATTATTTTAATCTCAACACAAAGCAAAGCTCTGCCACAATTTTTTTAAATCCTAAGAAAAAAATTGATCATAATATAATTATTCTATTATTTACTGTCCTGCGATCTAATCCTACTTGTCTCTACTCTACCTATCTTACAAATACAAAAGACGCCCAAATGCCAGGACCATTAGAACGTCTGGAATAATCCTTTCTACTATAAACACAAGGTCTAAAATTTGAGGAAAGGGGCTGGTCATTTATATCGACTCTAATGTCTAACTGGTTCTTATTTATTTGACCTAGTAAGGATGAAAGGCAAATCGACCTGAGCGGAATTTGAACCCACAAAAATGAAGACAGACGAAATAACACTAAGCATTTCGCCCGGCGTGCTTATGATTCTCCCAGCTCGCCGTCTTTAGAATGCCTGAAATAATGCCCTATACTTTCGTCTGCATTTTTTTCTTTCTGAGTTCAAATCAAGCAGACGTACGATTCGCTTTTTATTATTTTGTGGTCTATAAGTACCAGTCACTGAATTGAATTCAATAGCATCAACTAACCCCTCCCCCCTCCCCGTAAAACTGCTGGTCATTTCCCTAAATCAAAAACCAGGTAAATAAGAACCAGATATGAATATACGTAGCCTACGCCTATAATTTCTGATAAATATACTCAAAGAAGAAATAAGCACTTGCTAAACTGAAAATATTTTCAGAAGTAAACCCATGTGTAACAGGCGGTATTATAGTATTTCCTTTAATTTTTTAGATATGTTAGCAGTCAGTTATTTTACTGTTCGATATGTTTACTCTAATGGGAATAAAAATAAAATACTAGCACTATATATTAATTGTCGTCCATAAACGTTTTTGCTTCACTTAAACGGCGGCAAACTTTTTTTTTATCTTTTGATTAGAATCTGGTGATCACTGAATGAGCCGCGGAGATAAGTTTTCATTTCTGAAGATTATGTAATCCAGTGTGTTCTTTTTGTATGATCTTATGGAAAGTTTCCCCTATTAATTCTTGCCGGCTGAGGAACTGCATAAGAAACATCCTTCGATGGTCAGCTTTGAAAAGTGATATAACGTCATATTAAATGTCTCAGATTATTCAGTGTAGAATCATTATTATTGAAGCCTAAAGTGTTAGCTATGCCTTTTAATGGTTCTTAATCAATCTAATCAGATGCGTCTATCTCTCAGCAAATTATACCCTGCGTTTCATCGAAAGCACAATTCTAAGAGTTTAGTCCACAAAGATAAAGAGGAGCAGACGAGCTTCGCCGTGATTTATAGTACCTTTGACAGTTGAAAATCGATTGATTTGTTGTTCAGCATCGACTGAAAAAATATTCTGGGTGAGTAGGGAATTCCTGATCATTGATGGCAGTATCATTCGACTTCCGACTTTTTTTTTTTTGTTTTCACTTACGCTCAATTTACGTTTTCTTTCTAATTTTTGGTGATGGTAGCGGACGTACATTTTAAAATATTTTACTGATCTTAAATTTTCTGAAATAAAAGTTATTTACCTGTACTGGAAGTTGTATATTAGGTAAAATTATTGGAAACAGCCCTCAGATGATTTTACTATAAATATAAATATAATCTCGTTAAGGTGTAGGTTTAAGTATGAGAGATGGCAAAATCGTTAACACACTGGACAAACAATGCTTAGCAATACTTCTGTTATTTACGTTCTGTGTACAAATCTCGCAGTGTCAAATTTATTTTTGTGTCCTTTCGGGGTCGATAAAAAGCACCGGACAAGGACTGCAATGGTCTTTCCTCTTCATCTAAAAATCTGGCATTGTACAAATTTATAAAGAACTAGCAGTATCGCCCGGCGTTGCTCGGGTTTGTAAGGGAAACAACTATAAAGCATTTTTAGAGAGTTATAGCCAAAAAATAGCAAAAAATTGCATTAAAAATGGGAAAAAAATTATGGTAATTTTTTTTTAAATCGTTGACTCATCGTAGACATTTTTAGAAAGTTACTTCCCTTATATAATAGCGAAAAATATGCATTAAAACGGTAAATTATTTTAAAAATCGTAGTCTCATCGTAGACGCGCGCTAAAACCCAGAAGGGCTCGATATGAATCACGACTATAAGATACCCGGTTTTGGTTAAACTGCACCGCAAAATGTGGGAGCAGTTAGGAATCTAAATCGTAGGAGACAGACAGCACACAACCTCACTTTTATATATAAAGATTATAAAATACAAGACACTTTTATTGATGTAACTAATGTAAATGTGTTTATCGTGTTTTGTTTTTTGATCGTTTATCATTTTTGGACCGGTATGCACCATGTATCTGCTTTTTGAATGTCTCTCACATTGTGAACTGGAGGAGGTTTTTTTTTATTTTTTCCGTACCCTGTACTTGCATTTTATATAATTAATGTGATTCATGCTAGGTGTGTTTTGTATTTTGAATATCTTAGAATGTCAGATCATTTTAGGGTAATTTTCATTAGTTGTTCCATGATACGAGGACTGTTAAAGTCACATAACTAATAATTTATGATGATGTTGTTCATATTTTTATTCTTTTTCATATTGTGAAAGATAAGATTGTATTTTGACTGACGTTGCTAATTACCAGGTCGTTTTGTATGACTAACTGCAATGATTTTTATTGGAAATTCCTGGTTTACATTAGCATTATACCGTAATAATAAGAGATTAAGATTCCTTATAGAGCAAAGTGGATAATTAAAAAAACATGCAAGACATTTTTTGCTACAGACACATGTACTGGCGTCTGTCGTTGATTCTTCTTCGATATGAATAGTTTTTACTTCTGAAATTCCAACTGTCTCTATAAAGGTTTCCATTATTTTCGATTTTTTATAAAAATATAAATAAAGATGGAGAATACATACATAGGATAATCAATTTATTTATTTATTACTAGCAGTATCGTCCGGCGTTGCTCGGGTTTGTAAGGGAAATAACTATATAAGCATTTTTAGAGAGTTATAGCCAAAAGATAGCAAAGAAATGCATTAAAATTGGGAAAAAAATGATAGTAATTTTTTTTTAATCGTTGACTCATCGTAGACATTTTTAGAGAGTTATTTCCCTTACATAATAGCGAAAAATGCATTAAAATGGAAAAAATGATGGTAATTTTTTTTTAAATCGTAGACTCATCGTAGAGGCGCGCTAATACCCAGAAGGGCTCGATATGAATCACGACTATAAGATACCCGGTTTTGGTTAAACTGCACCGCAAAATGTGGGAGTAGTTAGGAATCTAAATCGTAGGAGACAGACACACAACTTGACTTTTATATATAAAGATTTATTTATTCATTATCATAATCAATTCATATTGCCTACGCAGCGCTCGATTTACGAGGCATCTCAGTTTGTTGTTCCATGCAAATTAGTACATTTAAGTGCATTATGAGGCTGAAAGCAAAAACTTCATCAGAGCAAATTGGCTTCCATTTTTTCAAATCCTATCATATACAGGGTTTATTTCAATTGAATTGTAGACTGCATGTCTTGGATTCTGTTCCAAAAATAGTCAGAAGTCAAAATCAACTTCTGGTTACTTTTAGAACAGAATCCAAGACACACATGCTACAATCCGATTGGAATAAGCTCTCCATACTTTAGGATGTGAACAAAATGGAAGTCAATTTGTCCTGAAGACGATTTTGCTTTCAACTTCATAATACACTTAAATGTACAAATTTGGATGGAGTAACAAACCGAAACGCCGTGTAAGCAATATGAATTGACTATGATAATTAATTAATGAATAAATTGATTATCCTACGCATGTATTCTCCATCTTAATATATATATATATATGTGTGTGTGTGTGTGTGTGTGTGGAGGCGCAATGGCCTAGTGGTTAGGGCAGTGGACTCGCGGTCGTAGGATCGCGGTTTTGATTCTCAGACCAATCGTTGTGAGTGTTTATTGAGCGAAAACGAGGCTCCGGCGGGTGGGGGCGATCCTTGCTGTACTCTTTCGCCACAACTTTCTCTCACTCTTTCTGCTGTTGGCCTGCTCGCTTAGCCAGCGGGGTGGCGTCATTTGAAGGCTAAAACAATGCGAAGCGCATTGTGACCAGCGATGTGTAACAACATCTGATGGCCTGGTTGGTCACGGTGATCACGGTGATATATATATATAATTAAACTAAGCTGAAGCGCGATGTGTAAATTCATACTTTTGAAACCAACGAGTGAAGAGGTAAACAGCGCGTAATCTATCATTGCCTGTATATACCGTACACACACACACACACACACACCACACACACTCATAAGCATGCATACACCCACACACAAACACGCGCACACACCCACATTTGTACATACATATTGAAGTTTTTCCTCGGCGTAATTGAAGACCGTCATTACCAATGTGATGACATTGTTTTGTTTAATTCTATACAGCTCCTGAAATTTTGTGGTTTTGTGAACTGGTTATTGAATGTTTGTATCTGTGCATAATTGAGTAGATACACTATAAATAATGTAGTGAGTGTACAATCTGTCGAGTACACAAATGCTCATGTTTCATTACTATCTATGTGCTTGCATATTGTTTATATCCATGTGGCTGTGTGTGTGTGTGTGTGTGTGTGTGTGCGTGTGTGTGTGTGTGTGTGCGTGCATGTGTATTAGTGTGTGTATACCTACATATATACATACATACTTGCATACATAGTCAATCCAAACATGAACAAGCAAGAAAAAACAACAACGCGAGGACGTGGAATAAGTACAGTGTTTTTGGACGCGCAGGAAAGGAAAGAAAAGAAAGAGGATTTAACGTTTCGAGCGGAGCTCTTCATCAGAAATATAGAAAAAGTCAAAAGAAGGGAAGACGGAGAAAGAAAATCGCCAACGATACACACGCGGTCTCATATTGAAATGACCGGAATGGAATGGGTGAAGAAAAAGTTCTTTCAAAGACAGGAGATTGCAAGAGAAGGAGGTATGCGTGTGTATGTGTGGGTATGTGCGTGCGTGCAGGTCTGTGTGTGTGTGTGTATAAATACAAACTTGCATAGGTTCAATCCAGGAGCCTCCGTTGTATAATCCCTGGAATCTTTTATTAGTTTTCATTGCACCACTCATCGATTTGGAGGACTTGAATCTGTTTCATCCTTTGGTTCTCCCGTCCTGTTTTGTTTTCCTAAACACCAACATTTCTAGGCTTTTATGAAATTCTATCGTTGCGAAACGTAGTGTATCTTTGACAGTAGATACAAATGACTTATATTCAACCTATGGCTATAAGAGCTGTAAGTTTCTCATTCACATCTGACAGGCAGCAGATCTCAACAATAGCGCAAAATTCCCCTAAGTTCCATTGTACAATATCTTTCCTGTTCATTTAGTATAGCCACCATGACAATCGTTCTTGCGTTTAGTTTTGTATACGGTTTTAGTGGCAACGTCGTGTTTCATGGAAAGTTAATATCTTGGGGATATTTCTCGACAGATGTTATTGATGGGGTGATAAACTCCCCTCTAGTGTAGCACAAGCGACAGCCCGGATATATAGAAACATACATATCTCTCTTGTTGATTACATATTTGTGGATTAACTTCATACCCCTAGATATCCAAGTTGCAGTTTTCTGCGTGGGATGTAAATATTTAAGAGCTTCGGGAAATGATACTGCTATTAATTCAAACTTCATGGAATATCTCATACATAATTTCCTGCTAAGTATTCTCTCCCAAGTCTCTGTTAAAATAGTTCCGACCAACCAACACTGGTTCACATGCAGCAGGTGTAGACACATTGTACCAGTCCAGCTAAAAGCACGCCAATTAATTTTATGATATTAATTTTACTGTTGTGTGTACACTAGATGTATTCATTTTACTCTTTATTGTTTAGTTCAATACACAATGCAGCAGTCAGACGCCGTCAGGACTCAACTGTAGAAGAGTATGTAACTTGATGCGCATGCTTGTATGTATGTATGTATGTATGTATGTACGTACGTATGTATGGATGAATGGGAGGATGGGTGGATTGCTGGACCGACGGACGGCTGCGTGTGTAGTGACTGGATACAAGCTTCTGATGAAGTGCATGTACGCTGAAATCACGTGATCTTATAGTTCCACCATTCAGGCTAGAGGATTCTCAATGAACCACATGACTGCTACTTTGCACTTTACATTTGTTTAAAGCGATTTCTCAAGGTGAATACCGTATTTATGCGATGTTCTGACAATACATCCACACTCTGTAAAATCTACAGACTGGTATTTGGTATTTGGTATTAACATTGCAGCTGTCGCCAATATTTAATTTTCTGAAGAGACTTCCGGTTATTAATGAATCTAAATTTCATTAGCAGTGGGATTTGGCTAGGAAGCGGTGAGTGGATGCTTGTTATTGATGAAAGAATTGTATGCTGAAATCACACACTATGCGAATCTCGTCTGCAAATGATATATCTCTGTTTCTCAGCACTTCACCTAAGGCAAATACAACTTTCTAATTATATATCCACGTTAAGTAAGATATAAAGATTACTTCCGTCGCTAACATACATAGGTATACACACATATACACACGCGGAAATCTAGCAGAGTTATAGCACGAGGAACTGATGTGCTTTTGTAATGTATACACTGCAAAGGGAATGATGTATAGTTGTGCATCAAAACAAAGATCTTTGCCCCATATTTTATAACAACTGTATCTTCATTTATTACCGTCCATTTGTTAAACTATTGTCTCATCGAATACGGCATGTTTTGGTTCAGATATATTATTAAAAATATTATTAATTACTTTTCCGGTGAATGTTATTGAATTAATGTTGAGACAAATTTCGATAAAAATAAAATCCAAGATGTATTTTAGCTTTGCCAGTATATTAGGTAAACTTTCCAAGCGAGAGCTTTTTGATGTTCACAACATCAATGTTGTGTATTAAATAAACTGCAGTAAAGTTGCGTCATATATTCCTTTGTGATTTTTTTAAACGATGAAAGCCGTACATCAATAATGTTATAAGCATTTCAAATATTTCAAATTGTTTATTTTACTACGGAGCCTCGACATACCAACGCAATAAATATGCTGCATTTATTCGAATTTAATATTGACAAGGGAAGGAGATCAAAATACAATTTTCCCATAGATATGAGGTTAACAAGCGCGCTTCATAACCACATGTGCCTTTAGGTTCGTATTCCACAACGCAGCAAGTTGTATATACGTTTTCTCAAGCAACCATGATTTTATATACAAACAGAATCAGGCAGCCGGAAACGCAGTAGCATTCCATATTTGTGTGTGGGGGGAGGGTGTAATACTTTTATGTCGTTTCAAGTACCTTCACTGTATTCGGCTACTTGATGTTATCAACCGCATAGATTGAGTTTAAAACATATGAAAGAGAGAGAATATTGCATCCATATGCACTTTATTAATCGCTACGATCGTTTCGACCCATTGTGTATCGGTCGTTCATGGGTGATATTCTGTACAAATAGCTGTAGTGCTTCATTCGGTGCAGATGTACCTTGTCTGGTGACTTATCAAAAGGTACCACGTTCTACAATATCCATTTCGCTTATTTGAATACTTTTCGGTATTTGTCTGTAGCTGGTGACATACAGGAAAGAGCAACTTGATACTCCTCTTCAGGCAAATATCGAAATGTATTCAAATCGATAAAATCGACACGGAGATTTACAAACAAGGTACTGTCTGACAACTGACCTGATGAGGCACATCTGCACTGAATGATGCTCAATGGGTCGAAACGAGCGTAGTGATTTTTCATTTCATTTCATTTCATTTGGGTTTGAGTCCATGCTCAGGCCAAGTCGAAGACTCCACCCTCAGAGTCTGGTGTGGTTGCCAGGTTGTATTCTCTGCTTAAATTTGACATGTGTAGGAGCGAGTTTGAGTCAGTTTGTGCTCGTTGTGTATATCCTGGGAGATGGGGTTCATCTCTAATGTGCTTAAGTATCTATCCAGTTGCAATTTGAATGATTCCACACTGCATCCTGATAGATTTCTGACATGTACCGGAATGGAGTTGAACAGTTGTGCTCCTCGAACCAACAGACTTGATTCTCGCAGGGTTTTTGCTGCCTGGCCAGCCTTTTTGTTGATTGGTGGACAGCTGGCAGCGTCTTCCGTGGCGCAGTGAGTGGTAGGTTTTGATACCAAAGTTTGGCACCTTCTGCTCTATCATTTCCAAATGTAGTAATTCGGTATCGCTAAATCTTTTCTATTGAGTACATCCTCAAGGTTTTGAGTCTTTGCCAATAGTCCAGGTCCCTCGTTTCTGAGAAGTATGAGGTAAAATTTCTTTGGAGCGATTCTATCTTAGATAGTTGGCCCTTGTTGTTGGTGACCACAACTGAGAACAGTAGTCAATCTCGGAAGTATCATACTGTTCCAGAGGGTTTTCATTGTTGAGGTATCTCTTGATTTGAAGGTGCGCAAGATCCACCCGCTGTACTTTCTTGCAGTAAGACAGACTGAGTCAAGGTGTTCTCTGAATTTTAGGTTGGTTCCCATGTGGATGCCTAAATCTTTCACATACTGTTTTTCCATTATTTGTTGTCCTGATGGGTTTCTGTAGTTTGTTGTATTTTTCAGATCTTGATCTGTTCCGTAGCGAATTAGTTCAAACTTCTTATCATTGAACAACATGTTGTTTGTTTCCTGCCATTTATATATGGTGGTCAGGTCCTTTTGTAAGGCCTCTGTATCCACCTCGTCTTTGATTTGTCTCATGACCTGGTGTCATCAGCAAAGGATGAGACGTTGCTGGTTGTATCTTCATCTATGTCAGAGATGAGGATGAGAAACAGGATTGGGCCGAGTACTGTACCCTGAGGAACACTGCTGGTCACAGGTGATGGTGTTGAATGGGTTCCATTCACAGTGACTGTTTGAGTTCTATTTGTAAGGAACTCGTTTATCCATGTACCAACTTTTCCTCCTACTCCTAGCTTTCGAAGTTTGTGACCCAGGATGCCATGATCTACCTTGTCAAATGCCTTGGCAAAGTCGAGGTAGATAACATCTGTGTTGTATCCATTCTCTAGATTTTCTAGGATTTGGTCATGGTGTGTGCCAGTAGTTGGGAAAGGCATGATCTACCTAACCTGAATCCATGCTGGTTGCAATTCATCAGATTGTTGGATTCCAGGAACTCAACCAGTTTTCCACGAACTATTCTTTCGAAGACCTTGATAATGTGTGATGTCAGTGAGATTGGTCGGTAGTTCTTTGGTTTTGATTTGCTATCCCCTTTATGTATTGGAGTTATGTGTGCTTCTTTATATGTATTTGGTATTTTGCCATTCTCCATAGATTCCCTCCATATCATGTAAAGGGTTTTCGACAATTGTGCCTTGCAGTTTTTAAGTATCATGGCATTGAAACCGTCAGGCCCCGCAGCCGAGTGCATGGAGAGCTTGTCTATTGCTTGCTATTGTCTTCTGGGTTGAAATCAATGTCGGATAGGGTAGGTTTAGTATGGTCGATATCCTTGAAGAATTTTCTGGGTCATGGATCTTCATGGTTTTAGATGGCTCACTGAAGACACTTTCATACTGTTGACCCAACATTTCTGCCATTTCAATAGGGTTATCACTACATCCCCATTTTGTCTCTGGAGAGGTCCTATTGTTGACTCCAGAGGCAAATTGGGAAACTATTAACAACCAGCTACAAATCATTGACTGGGATCTCTACCTTACTGGGCCAGATAAACACAAGAAATTCTTAAACAAGATCGAAGAAATATGTGAAAAAAATGTTCCTCTAAAGAAAACCAAGTCCACAAAAAAACCTGTACCTCGGGAGCGAAAGATCCTGATGCGCAAAAGGTCAAGACTAAGAAACAAAACATCTAAGCTGACATCAAAACATGAATTACAGAAAGTCCTTGACCCAATATACAGATTAGAAGACAATCTAAAACAACACTATGATGAAGAACGTAGCAATGCAGAAAAGAAAGCCATAGAAAACATCCAGAAAAATCCAAAATGTTTCTACAGTTTTGCAAAGAAATACTCGAACACCAAGTCAACAATAGGACCTCTCCAGAGACAAAATGGGGATGTAGTGAATAACCCTATTGAAATGGCAGAAATGTTGGGTCAACAGTATGAAAGTGTCTTCAGTCTACCAACTACAACAACAGCTGTACTCCATACAGACGACTCAGCAAAACCAGGCAACATTGATACAAAGGCTGACACCTGGACTTACAGGGCACGTACAACAAATACAGACAGCCCAGCAGACCGAATATCCAGTCAGCACAGTCCCAGCAACTACAACAGTCTTGCCAACAATAGGGCAGATGTATCCGGTACAACAAGCATAATAACAGCAAATATCAGGGTCTTTATCCGAAAACAAAACAGTGTAAAGTCCCTTTCTTGGAAGAATTAGCAACAGAAAACAACTCCAAAATAATTGGAATTACTGAAAGTCATCTCAACGAAAAATCCGCAACAGCGAAATCACAATCAATAGATTCAACATCTTCAGATGTGATAGACAAGGCAGATCCCATGGGGGCGTTATCATGTAATCATGATATACCTATGCGCATAGAACTTGTCAATGAATCAAATGCCTACTGCAACCTGCTGTGCATAAAAATCATCCAACTTAATACAGTGTAAACAATAATGTACAGACCGCCAAACATTCTTAGAAAATTTCATTATGTCTTTTAATTATAGGTTATATATATATAAGACAGAGATATGTCTTAGGGAAGGAAAAATTTATAAAAAGATCTCTACTCTACGAGCAGATCTAATCCTGATTCGTCAAAAAACTGATGACGTATTACCTCAGTGGTCAAGCTATTGTCACCCTGCTTGGTCGGTTTCCCCACACGACACAGCTATGGGTCAGACCCGATTCTGATTGGTCAAAACATTGATGACGTCTCGTTCTGCTGGACTAGCCACCTAACAGGATGATTGGTCAAAACATTGATGACGTCTCGTTCCGCTGGACTAACCACCTAACAGGACACAGTCATAGGTCAGATCTAATTTCGATTCGTCAAAAAAATGATGACGTATTTCTTCCGTGGCCAAACTGTCGTTCCGCTTGGTTGGTTTCCTAACAGGATACAGTTGGGAGTCTTTTCACTATATTCGTTGAGACTGGGTTTTGATTGGTTTGGAACTATATGACGTCAGTGAAAAGTGCAAGTGATCACAGCTTAGCTGAGCTGATATAAACCCAACAATCACAAAATTCACCAATATTATGCGAACAGACACCAACCAAAAATCATTATTGTTGCTCCCATTGGAACACAAGGTAAAATCTAAAATGAACTCGCCTTTTCAAGAACATGAATTTTTTATATTTGACTCAATTGAATGTATGTCACAATTATGAACTACTACATCATACTCTTTAAACATATAGCATGGACTCCCTTTATTATATATGAATTTTTTATATTTGACTCTATTGAATATTATATATGAATTTTTTATATTTGACTCTATTGAATATATGTCACAATTATGAACTATTACATCATGCTCTTTAAACATATAGCATGAACTCTCTTTATTATATATAATTTTTTTTGATAAGGTTCGTCATTTCAAGAACCGAAACATGTTAAAATTAAAATTTGTCTAATATAGCAGCATTTTCAAACTTCATTTTTTACAAATATATACCCACTTGTATACAAGCTAATCTTATTATAAATATATATATATATATATATATATATATATATATATATATATATATATGTGTGTGTGTATGTGTGTGTTGTGTGTGTGTGTGTGTGAGGTATACTTGCCATCTCAATATGGCTAACCACTAAGGTTGGGTGTCACTGTAGCCTGTAGCCCCAGGAGAACATCGTCTCCAGCTGGCTTTAGGCACACTCTCTGTGCGCTTATGGTATTTGCAAAGGGAGGTATATATATATATATATATATATATATATATATATATATATATATATATATATATATATATATTATATATATATAATATATATATATATATATATATGTATATATATATGTATATATATATATATGTATGTATGTAAGTATGTATGTGTGTGTGTATGTTTGTATTATGAATGTATGTATGTTTGTGTGTATGTGTTTACCCCCAACGCCCAACATCGATCGACAGTCAATGCTAGTGTGTTTACGTCACCGTAACCTAGCGGTTCGGCAAGAGGAACTGATAGAATAAGTACTAAGCTTACAAAAAATGAGTCATGGGGTCGGTTTACTCGACTATAGGCGGCAGTCATATGGCTGAAACAAATAAAAGAAAGAATATGTATATCGAAATAATGGCGCAAAGAAGTGTTCACGTATGATCACACTCTGGATTAGTTCAAATATGTTTGTCACATATTTCCACTGCTGAAGGCAAATACACTACAGTTATCGTGGAGAAAAAATCTCTCTTATGATAAAAAGGATTGAAAGCAGCCAGTTCGATCAGTGTCTCCCTCTCTCGGGAAACTCAGACATCGATGTTTCGTGTTTATTGGCTCTTGTCAATGAGATGTACCCAAGAGATAGTTGCCACTCTTCTTCTTCTTCTTCTTCTTCTTCTTCTTCTTCTTCTTCTTCTTCTTCTTCTTCTTCTTCTTCTTCTTCTTCTTCTTCTTCTTCTTCTTCTTCCTCTTCTTCTCTTCTTCTCTTCTTCTTCTCTTCTTCTACTTCTCTTCTTCTATGTATATATCTATACGTATATGTATGTAAATATATATATATATATTCATATATGTACATTATGTGTATATATGTGTACACAACACACACACACGCATAATATATATATATATATATATATATATATATATTATATATTATTACATACATATATATATACACATATACATATATATATATATATATATATATATATATATATATATATATATATAATATAAATATATATATATATATATATATATATTATACGTGTGTGAGTATCATAGAAAACGGTACGTTCGTGAAATTGTAAATGAAAATTTTAATGCAAAATCATATTTCAGGGTCTAATTATAGGATCTGATACAAGTAAGCTACGAATAGCATAATTGTATGTGCTCGTATTTATCTGAATGAATGTCTTCATACACATGCGAATGTGTGTGCGTGTCTGTATCTAAATATATACGAGTGTAATTCTGTGTGTGTGTGCGTGTGTGTCTATGTGCATCATTGTATGCGTACGACTTTATGCATACCTATGTTGGTAATTAGACAGATAGATAGATAGCTACATAGATAAGTTTCTTTATTAGCCACACAGGGCTGCACACAGGTGGGACAAATTACAAGGTAGAGCTTTTCTTTTGGGGATTGAAAAAAAAAGTGGCGTAGATTTTCCATCAAAGGGGATCGTAAAAGGGGAAAAAAGAAAAAAGAAAAAAAGGAAAAGAAACAAAAGAAAAGAAAAAAGAAACAAACAAGAGGAAAAAACGATCAATAGGGATCGTGTATCATAGTGTCATGATGTACGGTGTAAAGGGGGAAGCAGATAAGGTTTATCCGTGGGAAGAAAAGCCTACGAAAAAGACCACGGTAACCTCGGTCAATATTGTTATATGTTACCACATTTGTTTGCAAGTGGGTAACCCTCTGTTTTCAATTTCTGGGTTCATAGGATTATGCTCAAGGTGGCTTCGTCATTCATACGTGCCATCCTTACTACATTCACCCATCTTTTTTTAAAACATTCGCTAGACAAAACTTGCCTCTCTACTCTCACTTTCCTTTTCAAGTGATACTTGAAGAAGTTGATGAGAGATTGACCAGAGAGGAAAGTGTTTGTCTCCAATCCTTTCAGACGCGTCCACCAGATACATTCTTTCGTCATACCCACAAGGATGATGAAAATAGCTCTTCCTTTCCGTTTGAAGGAAGGAGGCATGACGATATTGACGATAGACTCAGCTAATAAACCGACTCATCCCACAGATAGATAGATAGATAGATAGATAGATAGATAGATAGATAGATAGATAGATAGATAGATAGATAGATAGATAGATAGACAGATAGATAGATAGATAGATAGATAGATAGATAGATAGATAGATAGATAGATAGATAGATAGATAGATAGATAGATAGATAGATAGATAGATATAATTACACACGCTCATACATACGTACATACACACTCACTCGATCTCATTCACAATCACCTAACACGTGTACCATTCCTTCATCTTTTGCTGCTCGTGTTGAATTATTTCTTATTAAAATTAAACTCGTTCTAGCAACTCTTCATACATCTTTTATTACAATGCAGAATACACCTATGAAATTGATTTTGCGAGAACCATATTCACCACATAAAATTGAATGAATCCTAAAAGAAAAATTATATTTAAGTATGAGATCATGTGTGGAAATCATTTCTTGCTCTGCAGGTTCTTGTTTTCAATAAAAAACAAAATGTGCTCTTCTGCCACAATATGCGATATTGAGCTAACAAGCAGCGAAACATGGAATTTTCATTCGGGTGATTTATTTAATATAAAAAGATACTTTGATAAAAGAAGACTTCAACTGATAACTGAGAACCCGTGAAGCGAAAAAGCTTATAAGGTAAAAAAGGAACGAAATAGAAAACATTTCCTTAGCCACGAAATGGATGCTCCTACGTTCGGTGGTAAACATTAACCGCAAGATAAATATAAATTTCAACGGAATTCACAATTTCTTTTGAATAAGACAGATTGAGTCACCCCAGAGGTCACTCACTAAACGAATTGAAGGCATGGCTGCTCTCGATTATTGGGATCGCCTTTAAAACCTTGAAACTTTACTCCCTCCAGCGTCGCCGTGAGCGGTACATCATTTGTACGATGTGGAGAATATACCGCCAACTTTGCCCAAACGACCTTAACATTAGCTTCAAGGTTCATCCAAGACTGGGACCGCGGGCCATACGTCCCCTGCCCAATTCAAGATCACAACATACATGTACACTGCAACATAATTTCTTTTCCTCAACTGGCCCTGCTCTATTTAACATTGTCCCGAGGGAGATCAAAGAGGAAAAGGATCCCATCAACTTTAAACGGGGCCTGGATAGATTGCTTCAAAGAATACCAGATAAGCCACCCATAATTGGATACAACTCACCCAACAAGAACTCACTACTTGAATGGACCATAAACAAAACTTGACTTAAACAGGATTCGAAAAATCCTATCAGGTGGTGCTATTAAGTTAGACATGGCCTGGACCAATCTTTGGTCGAAACATATCTAAGTTTATCTAAGTTTATAAAATATTTTAATCGTCTGGATTAGGTTATCATATTTTGAATGGTACAGGACGTTATAACCTGCACAATGTCCTTTGTTTAGAGCCAATGTAAGACGTCACCGACGCTGATAATGGTTTCTGTATGAGAGGCCAGTATAAACTTTGAATAGTATTTCTTAGATGTGCTGTATGGTCCTCAGTTTTGGGGTATTTTCATATTTCTCTCATTGTCTAATGCTTGCGAGTCATTACCTTATTGAAGAAATATCTTTGCGTATTGTGCTGCAATACGTGCAGATCTATTAAATGCGGTTCTCTTGCTTTTATTTTAATTGTCAACAATAGCACTTCCTCTAATAATCGCAATGTTTATCTTGTCTTTCGTGGTTACATCGTGTTCTAAAATGTTTCCTTGCCATATTTAACGTCTATTCCAAATATTTTCTCTTTCTACTTTTTATTTATTTTGGAAGCTTCCCAAAACCTTGTAATTATATAAATTGTTGTAGCTAAAATACATCGGTAGACGGATTCTGTTATTTCCAGTAGAGCAATGAAAGAATAAATATTTATTATGTTATCAGCTCATCATCGTTTGTGAATTCAATACATAGCATTACTTTTCTCATACCGGGTCCTGATGAATGGTGAAGCCATTATTAACTCGCACAATGCTAAATTTTTTAATCAGAATATCACGTTCACAAAGCTATTTATGGTTTATATATTTCTGTGAGGGCCATGATAAACTTTCCATATTTCTTGGGGGTTTGTGGTATACACTTACTCATTTACTTGTTTCAGTCATGTGACTGTGGCCATGCTAGAGCACCGCCTTTAGTCGAGCAAATCGAGCCCAGGACTTATTCTTTGTAAGCCAAGTACTTATTCTACCGGTGTCTTTTGCCGAATCGCTAAGTTACAGGGACGTAAACGCACCAGCATCGGTTGTCACGCGATGTTGGGGGGACAAACACAGACACACTCACATACACACATATATATATACATATATACGACGGGCGTCTTTCAGTTTCTGTCAATTAAATCCACTCACAAGGCTTTGGCCGGCCCGCGGCTATAGTATAGAACACTTGCACAAGTTGCCTCATTGTGTGACTGAAACCGGAACCATGTGGTTGGTAAGCAAGCTACTTGCCACACAGCTACTCCTATGTCTATACATAAACACACATTTTTATTTATTTTTATCTTTCTTTATTTTTATATATATTTATTTATTTATTACGGCAATATTGCCCTATTTACTAAGGCGGCTGGCGGATAGAATCGTTAGCACAGCGTTCATAATATTTAGTAGCATTTTGTCCGCCATTAGGTTCTGACTTTAAATTTCGCCAAGGTCAGCTTTGCCTTTCATCGCTCTTAGTGTTGATAAAATAAGTATCAGTAGAGAACTGGGCACGATCTAATCGACTTAACCCATACCCTGGAATTTCTGGCCTTGTACCAAAATTTGAAATGACTACTGCACTAGACACTGAAACTGCCTGAAGACACTGTCCGCTGTTTCATTTTGCAGTTCCTTCCAGAGCAGCGAGTGCACATCGTTAGCAGATCGTGCCAGCCAAGGAGAGTACAGTACATTCAATATCTACTTTGTCAACCACTACTTTGTAAATAAGCAAGCACTATTAAAAAACAGCATTGAAAAATCGTTCAAATTGTTCGGTTTAATATCAAAATGATTTTTTCCTAATAACGACTTAAAAACAATACATATATATACATATATATTTACATATCAGTGCATATATACATAAAAGGTGGTGCTCCAGCATGGCCGCAGTCAAATGACTGAAACAAGTAAAATAGTAAAAGAGTAAAAAAGTATAAACATACGTACATATACATCAATATATATACATACATATAAGCATGCACTTATATGTATGTATATATGTATGTGCATATACATATATGTATGTATACATATGTGTGTGTGTGTGTGTGTGTGTGTGTGTGTGTGTGTGTGTGCATATCTATGTGTATATATGTGTGGGTTGAAACCCAAACAACGGAAAGAGAATGCATGAGGTACGCCATTATAAAACTAGAACAAATTATATATATATATATATATATATATATATATATATATGTATGTATATATATATATGTGTATATATATATGTATATGCATATATATATATATATAATATATATATATATATATATATTTATATATTATAAATATATATATTGCATATATATATATACACACATATATATATAATACATACATATATATATACATACATATATATATGTGTGTGTGTTTATATATGTATGTTTATATATATATACATATGCTTATGTGTGTATGTATATATTCAAGTTAGGTATGACGAAGTCTCAACTGGAAGGGACTGCGAAGTCACTATCAAAAATTGTTTAAGAACAGTAAATTTGTTCTCTACTATTCAGATTAATGTCAGATTATTTTCATTATAACTGAACAAAAAACATTTGAGTGTGTGTGTGTGTTTGTGTGTGTGAGTCTGTGTGTGTTCGTGTGTGTGTGTGCGCGCTCGGATATACATACATACAGCCAGACAGACAAGGAAGGAGAGGGAGTACAAGCTTATTTCGCAACGCAAGGGTTCTGGGTTCAGTCCCACTGGGAAAGTATCTTGAGCAAGTGGTTTCTACTATGGTCCCAAAAGATAGTAAGTAGATTTGGAAGGCA
This sequence comes from Octopus sinensis, assembly GCF_006345805.1. Lineage (NCBI taxonomy): Eukaryota > Metazoa > Mollusca > Cephalopoda > Octopoda > Octopodidae > Octopus > Octopus sinensis. The sequence goes on along the minus strand of NC_043006.1, from coordinate 97,928,296 downwards.
GAGACTAAAAATTACCTTTGTGTATGTATCTGTGTGTGTGTTGGCGCAGAATTGGCTGTGTGGTACGAAGCTTGCTTCCCAACTACTTATTTCCAGTCTCAGTGCCACTGCATGGCACCTTGAGCAAGTGCTTTGTCTTGGGGCGACAAAAGCCTGGTGAGTGGATTTTGTAGACAGAAACTGAAAGCAGCTCATTTATATATATGTATATATATATATATATATATAATATATATATATATATATATATATATATGTTTATGTATGTCTGCGTCTGTCTTTGACCCCTCACCATAGCTTGACAAAAGATGTCGGTGTGTCTACATTCCAGTAACTTAGCGTTTCGTCAAAAGAGACTAGGCTTACAAGAAATAAGTCCTGGGGTCTATTTCTTTGACCCAAATTCTTTAACGCGGTGCTACTGCATGGCCGCAGTCGAATGACTGAATTACTTAAAAGAATAAAAGAATATATGTATATATCTGTGTGTGTGTGTGTGCGTGTAAGCGCGGCGTTATGTGTGTGTGCATATGTGTGTGTGTGCATATGTGTTTGTACATGCGTGCGCCTTTGCGTTACTGTTTGTCTCCTACACCGCTTGACAGCCAATGTTGATTCATTACGCGTCCGTAACTTCAATGAAAAGACCTCTAGGGTGAGTACAAAGCATTTAAAATTATATATTACTCCTGATTTATTCAACAAAAACACTTCACCATATTACACAAGCATGGTCGCAGTCCAGTGACTAAAGCAAATTCACACATATATATATACTGTTGTGTCTGGGGAGAGTCATTTTGTTTTTGTGCCTTATAGTGTAACACTCACCGGTAAAATTTCCAGTTTTTTCCTATTTTTATTTTCCTAAAATTTTCGTTGCGTCTTGCAACCTTTTCAATAGTCTTGGCGCTGTCCGTTCTTCAACACACGAACTCATATAAAGAATCTTGCAAACCAAATCCAAAAACAAATCACATATATATATATAGATATTCAGAAATGGAAAGATGAGTAAAAGAGAGAGGTGGAGAGACAAACACAAATATATAGAGAGAGGTAGAGAGATATAAGGGAACTGAGCATGAGAATACTCTCTCTCTCTTTTACTCTTTTACTTGTTTCAGTCATTCGACTGCGGCCATGCTGGTGCACTGCCTTTAGTCGAGCAAATCGACCCCGGGACTTATTCTTTGTAAGCCCAGTACTTATTCTATCGGTCTCGTTTTGCCGAACCGCTAGGTGACAGGGACATAAACACACCAGCATCGGTTGTCAAGCAATGCTAGGGGGACACACACAGACACACAAACACACAATATATATATATATATATATATACATATATACGACAGGCTTCTTTCAGTTTCCGTCTACCAAATCCACTCACAAGGCGTTGGTCGGCCCGGGGCTATAGCAGAAGACACTTGCCCAAGATGCCACGCTGTGGGACTGAACCCGGAACCATGTGGTTGCTTAGCAAGCTACATACCACACAGCCACTCCTGCGCCTATACTGTCGGTTATACATATATAAATGCAATTATATATTATCTTTGGCCGAAATATGTTTTAATAGATACTATAAAATATTTATAGCAAATAATTTAAATATCATCTCTGACTATTAGAGCTACTGCTCTTCAAGAGGAGGCGAAATTATAGTTCTTATTTATTTATGACTCGAAATTTGTGTTCAGGCATCTTTTTTAGGGTGTTCCTAGATTTGTCTTAATTTTGCATGAGAAAATTTGAAGACATGTGGAATTTGAAGATATGCAATATTTAAAACATTATCAGCGAATGCCTAACATTTTTAAGTGTTTTCTTTTCAGATGTGTTTTTGTGTGTTTGTATGATTGTTTATCAGCATATTGATGTTTAAATGTTCAACAAAAATGCGTGCAGATGTGTGTGCATGTTTGGGTGTGCATGCGCATATATATTATATTATATATATATATATATATATATAGATATATATTATATATATATATATATATATATATATATATATATGCGCATGCACACTCAGACATACACACACATCTATGCACCCATTTTTGCTGAACATTCATATATATATATCTATATCTATATATATATATATTATATATATATATATAATATGCTAAACATATATATATATATACACACACATTTATATAATATGTATGTGTATATATATATATACATACATATATTCATGTGTGTACGTATGTGGAAGATGTTAAATATGCATATTGCAATATTTTATTGTGCAATCAGGTGATTATGTTAGCGGTAAGTAGTATTATATTGCAAAATTTTCATTTGATTCAAATATTGGTTCGAAAAAATAACACCATGATAAACATATATACATACATATGTATATGTATACATATATATATATAAACACACACATATACATACATACATATGTATATGTATACATATATATATAAAAAAAACAACACACATACACAAACATATAATATATATATATATAAACATATATATATATATACACACACATTTATATAATATGTATGTGTATATATATAATATACATACATATATTCATGTGTGTACGTATGTGGAAGATGTTAAATATGCATATTGCAATATTTTATTGTGCAATCAGGTGATTATGTTAGCGGTAAGTAGTATTATATTGCAAAATTTCATTTGATTCAATTTGGTTCGAAAAAATAACACCATGATAAACATATATACATACATATGTATATGTATACATATATATATATAAACACACACATATACATACATACATATGTATATGTATACATATATATATAAAAAAACACACACACATACACACATATATATATATATATATATAAACATATATATATATAAATACATATATATACATATGTTTATACATATATATATATATATACACACACTCATTTATATATGCAAATGCATACGTATATGTAAGCGTGTATATACAATGCTCACATGTGCATACATACGTGTGTGTTTGTGTAGGTGTGTGTGTGTGTGCGTGCACGTCATTACTACGAAAATAATTAACCACGAAATAAATGTCTCTCGAATGATATGAGCACATAGAAATGGAGTATTTAATTAAGGTTTTACTGACATTATTTTCTCTACACATACATCTACCCATATAATCATATATATGTGTTTGTGTGTATGTTTATGTATGTATATGTATACACACATATACATGCATATAATTATATGTATGCATATACATATGCATATATATGTATACATACGAATATGTATATACACACACACATATATATACACATATATCTACATATATAAATACATATATATACATATATATATATATATATATATATATATATATATATATATATATATATATATATATATATTGAAGATGGTGAACGTGATTGAACAAACACATTTGCATAATGTTATTATTCTATGCATAAATTTGCAAAGTAATTAAAAGATTATCATTCCACATAAAGATGTAGCAAAAAATAAGAATGGAAATTTAGCGAAGTAAATGAGAAATGCGAGAATGCGAGAATGAAATAGAAAGAGAAGTGAGATATGTTCAATTACGAGAGAGAAAAAGGTGGAGAAAGAAAGAAACAAGCAAAACGTGCAAAGGATTATATGCATACTCCTTTTCTGTTTTACTGTAAAGGATACCAAAAACAAAATGCACGATCATAAATAATTCACTTTAATTTGGTTTTATATGGTCTTTTTGGAATAAGCCACCATCGTCTCTGCTGAGATCTCATTTGCATGCTAAAATATACAAGTCCCGCTTCTTGTCAAAACGAAAATCGATGCATCTAAATGTAAATAAGTTTCAGTGAGAGATTAGGTTGATAGATTTGGCATATAATTCATAACTGTAACTAGGCTTAAGTGTTTTGTTTGTATAATTTTTCTATAATTTTGTGAGAATAGGTGTGCGTACGCGTGTGTGTATGTGTGTGTGTGGACCTTTATTTGTGTATGTGGGGGCACTCTGTTTATGTATGTGTATTATGTTTGTGTGTGTTTGTATGTGTGTGTATGTGTGTGAATGTGTGTGCGCCATCATGGTTGCGAGTATTTTGATATCACCATTATTAATCGTTTCGGACTAGCATTTTAATAAGTGAGTGGAATTAATAACTGTTGCAATTAATTCAAACTGTTATTAGACCCGTGTTTGATAAATTCGTACACAAATACAGCTGCAATGTTTGGCCTTTTCTTTTCCTTTCATTTATTTACATATTTTTATTTTATTCTATTTTTTTATATCCATGATTTCAATTTTAAATTTAACAACTAAACATGCATTTAGCATGCGTAAACATAGACAAACATACACATCATACACGCACATACACACGCAGATCCACATATAAAGAGTAAAATACTTAGACATACATGCTGTCATACAAATGCAGATATATAAACACAAGCTTACGTGTTCATAATGCATACTCACGTATGTATATATACATTCCTTACATACAAAATGTTCAGAAATACGCATGACAAGCATATAACCATATATATTTCCTGCTTTTCTTTCTCTTAGCTTCTTAAACTCTTCCTATTTTCCACTTCAGTAAATAATTACTTCTATCTTATTCGTGTAAATGGTTGAGTAAATGTGTTACGCATTTAAATACATTAAACTGATTTAAATATATATGTGTGTGTGTGCGTGTGTGTGTGTGTTTGTGTTTGTGTGTGTGTGTGTGTGTGGTGTGTGTGTGTGTGTGTGTGTGTGTGTGTGAGAGAGAGAGAGAAAATATTATTGGGTTTTCATTTTCAGATAGGTTAATGCATCTTTAAACTGTTTTATTTTCTGTCTTATATATTTCTAAAATATTTAACACTGGAACAGCTGTAAACTTAAAATGAATTCTGAAATATTGTGTATTCTTTACCATCTGAAACTACTCAGTGAAGTCAGTTATAGATAACCTTGAAAATTTAAAATGAAACAACAGTCCATGTCTTTAAAGCATTCACTTTCTCTTGGGTACCTGGATCATTCCTATTACACGCAAGGTTCATCTGGTTTCAACTTGTGAGTGAAATTCATTTGACGGTACCTGTACCGTGGACTTTGACTGTGACTGTACCACGAGTGACAAACTTAACATTTGGCTTATGAGCAACGTTGCTTTTTCTTTTCTTTAGCTGAATTTACTATGTTGCGGGAGTCGGTCTGTAGTCCGAGAACAATCCACGACCCGTGCTTTCTTCTTTCTTCACACAAAAGTTATGGAGGTTATGAAAAGGATTCAATGTGTTTTACTTCTCTCCCAGATGAAACCATAAAATCTTAGCAATTTTTTAAAATTTTATTTTTACATTTACATTATCTGGTCCTCTATTTATCCCCAATAGTCTCTGGCAATCAAAAACTTTAATCTATTGGTTTGAAATTTTGGCGCAAAGCTAGTCATTTGAGGGAAGTTGACTCCATCGGCCCCAGTAGCCAACTGGTGCTGCTTTTATTGACAACAAAAGGATGAAATGCAATGCTGACCTCACCGAAATTTGAACTTCGAATGTGGATGTGGACGAAATTTCTAAAATCTTTATTACTCTGATATTATTAATTATATATATATATATATATACATTCATACGTACATACATACATACATGTCAAATATCTACAATCCACTTTAAGTTTGTTCTCTTTTTAGCACAATATTGAGTGCGAGAGAAGAGACAAGGAGAGTTTGACCGTCCAGCCACCTTAATTATAATATTATAATTATATTCTTATAATTACATACTTAAAAGTAATTTTACCGATATAGTGGTTTTTATACGCTAGCCACAGATATAATCGTTTTAATAATTATATTCTCAATTTATACGTATGTATAATTTTGAGTTCTCTCGTCATTATAATTTGCTCAGGTACTATATTCATTCTGGCACTATTTTCTATTTCTGGCATTAATCATATGGTTGAGATGGGCGATTAGATACAATGTATGCGCGAAAAATGCATAGGATTGGCTGCGTGGTACGTAGGAGTGACTGTGTGGTAAGTAGCTTGTTTACAAACCACATGATCCCGGGTTCAGTCCCACTGCGTGGCACCTTGGGAGAGTGTCTTCTACTATAGCCTCAAGTCGACCAAAGCCTTGTGAGTGGATCTGGTAGACAGACGGAAACTGGAAGAAGCCAGTCGTATATATTGTATATATAGATATATATTTGTTTGTGTGTGTGTGTATGTTTGTGTGTCTGTGTTTGCCCCACCCCCATCATCACTCGACAACCGATGCTGGTGTGTTTACGTCACCGTAACTTAGCGGTTCAGCAAAACAGATCGATAGAATAAGTACTAAGCTTACAAAGAATAAGTCCTGGGGTCGATTTGCTCGACAAAAGACGGTGCTCCAGCATGGTCACCGTCAAATGACTGAAACAAGTAAAAGAGTATAAAAGAGTAAAAGAGTATATATTGTTCTCTGTCCGCAGAAAATTGTCGCCATGCATATGTATTTCTCATATATTGTCGGTGTACTTCTACTGAAGATCGTAGTGGTTTTTAGTATAAAACACGTAATCTAAAGATATAGAGTTACCCGAAATTTTCTAAATCGACTTGTCCATTCCTTAGCATTCCTCCTCGTGTTATAAAGAGAACAAACAGTGGTTTGTAGGCGCTGGCCGTATAGTGCCCTTAATTATAATTATATTTTTGTAATTATATATATATATACATATATAAAATAGAAAATATTACCGGTTTCGATGATGAAATATTAATAAAAATGTTGATATGGAGTAAAATCAGTTTGTGTCTATTTTCTGCATGGTGGTTAGGAGATGTCTGGTGGTTTACCGTTAACTCTTCTTCAAATATAGTTTGTTTATAAATAATTTGGTGTAGAGTTGAAGTTGTTAGAGAGAAAGAGAGCGGTGTAGCTGTCTATTGTTTAAAAAAACTCTCTATGGGTCCATGCCGAGGAAGTAGCTTAAAAGCATTTATTAAATGGTTTTTGTGTCCAGTTGTCTGAACGTGCGTGTGTGTGTGTGTGTATTTGTGTGGGCGTGCGAGTGTGTGGGGGCGGATAATGTGGTGCCAAACATGCTGAAAGCTCTATAGAGTAACTGGCCTGCAACACACTACATCCCACACCTTGCCTGCTACCTTAGTACGTCTTCACTCCTCCCTCTCCTTGTTGTCATGAAAGTAAGAAACAGAGAGAAGTCGAGACACAGGGAGAAAATAGCTACAGAAATCTAAATCAAGGATAGTGACCTTGAACGCAAATTTCATTTGGTTCACTAGACTCTACTCACCTTTAGAATCTTTAAAGACTTGGTGTCTTTTACATTACTCTTGAAGGATAGAAACAAGGTTATTCGAGTAGTTTTAATATTTGCCAGGTTTCGGTCGTGGTCATTGTGAAATCCATTAACTATACAGAGGCGTACAATTACCGTTATTTCTCAATTTACACTACGATCTTTCGCAACCTGCCACTTAACTTTTGCATCTGGAATATATTTGTACAGAATTTTAATGTAATCATTTATAATGATAGTGACAATGGCAAATGTCTACAGAATTAGATGTTGTTTTGAAATTTGGAAATTACAAGTCTTCTGTTATCAAGTCCAGACAGTAGTATCCCATCAATAGCAGGAATTTGTATAGAAGAGATGTCAATTTCCGGCTGAAGTTTCATAACACTAGACAACAGTTGGAATTATATACGCCTCTACGTACATATTTGCTTAGAAACTGTCTGCAATATAGTAACTGCTATACTTGGATTCTTGTATAAAATGTAATTGTATTACACTATATGTGCGCATACCTAAATAGATTCATATATTACATTATCTTTTACTTTTGTTTTCAGTCATTGGACTACGCCCGACATTGGCCACTACTCTGAAGGGTTTTAATCAAATAAGTCAAACCCAGTACTTTTAAGACTGGTACTTATTCTATCCTACTCTGTTGCCCAAATTCTAAGAGGTTGTAAACTGGCCGTCAGCCAGAGCTGGACTCAAACACTAAGACGCATGCATACATTACATTCACACACACATTTACCTATCTATCTATCTATAAATATATATACACACACACACACACACACACATATATATATATATATGTGTGTGTGTGTGTTTCTTTATTACCCACAAGGGGCTAAACATAGAAGGGACAAACAAGGACAGAACAATGGATTAAGTCGATTACATCGACCCCAGTGCGTAACTGGTACTTAATTTAACGACCCCGAAAGGATGAAAGGCAAAGTCGACCTCGGGGAATTTGAACTCAGAACGTAACGGCAGACGAAATAGGGCTACGCATTTCGCCCGGCGTGCTAACGGTTCTGCCAGCTCGCCGCCTTAACTATATATATATATATATAATATATATATATATATATATATATATATATATATATATATATATATATATATATATATATATATATATATATATTATATATATATATATATATAGATATATATATATATATATGTATATATATATTATATATATATATATATAATATATGTGTGTTGTGTATGACTATTATATTTATGTCTGTGTATGTATTATATATATATGCATATATATATTTATTTATATATATATAATATCTATAAAATTGAAGTTTTCTCTGTGTGTATGTGAGTGTGTGTGTAAAAATTTAATTTACCTCAAAGGCTACTTAGATTTTTAGAAACATTGATATTGAGGCCTCTAGAGCGATGGGAAACCAACACTAGATGATTCCTATTCATTTGTGTTAATCTGCCGTTTTATAATTTGGAGGGTCTTCCATACTGTTTTAATCTTTTTTATAAAAGTGAAAGGATTTTGTCTATCTATTTCCACTGTCCACCAATAACGGTGATTAAATTGACTAGGAACACTGAACGAATACATTTTCACAATTCTCAACCGACTTTCACCAAACTTTACACTCACATTACTTATGTCCCAAGGATGGTCATGCCCTAAACATTTAACCCAGAGCTCCCGCGTAAATGGAGCTAAATGAACATAGTTTTTTGTATGTAGGGTCTTCCATGCTTTTTCAATCTTCTTATAAAAGTAAAAGGATTATGTCTATTTATTTCGACTGTCCACCTGCCACGGTGATTAAATTGACTAGGAACACTGTACGTGATTAATATCCAATACCAAACAATCTTAATCTCCATATTTAAACTGCATTAAACTTTGGGAATCTTACCTTTACCTATTCTGAGTTACTTGAAAGGTGATGTTCCTTTCCCTCTTTTATATTTACTAATACTTTTGTTTACCTAACAATGCGTGTCTTCATTTTAAGAATGATATTTCGACTATTGTACATTGTTTCAAATACCTTTTAGCATTGTCGTTCTAGCCCTTTTTAAACAATCACGTATGATTCGTCGCAAAGAATCAACCTTTAAATAAAAGCTTTGCTTTCCATAGCGAATGCTATACGTATCTTTCAGAAAGCTCCATATCAATTTAACTTTATGCGGCATTATGTGGAAAGACTGAATGAAGATGCTTTTGTTAGCTTATCTGTCCGCTAAAATAGCTCCCTTTGCTGCTGAGAAAATAAATTCGCAGGGAGGAAGTTTCAACATCTTCCTTCAATTTCATTACACCATTTATGTGGCTGCTTCTGACAAGAAATTTTGCTTTCATGTAAAACAACTATATTTTGTAAACACCGTCCGTAACCTACTCCCAAAACACTTCAGTAGCTCGTCTTTGCATCGTTTGCAAACTTATGTTCTATGATCATTTAAGTTCAACGACCTCCACAATAGCCAGCCTTCAATATGGTCTTCCGTTCCAAGGTTAATCGGAAACATACACTGAACCGCAAAAGAAACGAAATTTTTTCAAATTTCAATTTTTTATAGTAAATTCTGAAAATTTCTTTTGGAGATGTAAGTGTAAATATTCCAAGACATGCTGTTTTATGGCTGGGACGCAAATTGCAGGTACGTTTTTACGTTTCCTTAAAACAAGCCGCCAAAACGCAGCTGCGATGAATGCCGTGGGTGGCAGTCGCAAACAGTTACCATGAAAACCGAAATGCACGTGCATCTCGTGGAGGTTATGAGTATAAAAATCAACTTGAACCTCGTTCCTGGCAGTCGAAATTTGTCCTTTTCTGTGTTGGTTTTTGTTTTATTTCTACTGCTAAGTACCCGTTTTATATAGCTTGTACGTTTTAACTTTTGAGATTACTTGTTATTAATCTGTTTCTGTGTCTTTTGATGCATTACCTGTGATAGCAGGCTTGTACTCATTTTCCGTTTTCTCTTTTTAGGGGCGAAGGTTTTTTTTTTATATGCAAATGCAGTGCAGCATGGAGGTTGATAGCTTCCAATGTGAATCAGAGGACCACGTCGTGCCTGAACAGGGTCGAATTTAACAATATCGGAGGCAGTTATGCGTCCATTGCCAAAGATGGCAGTTATGCTTCTATGGCCGAAGTTAGCAGCGAGGGAGTGCAGGGCAATTGAGAAAAGCTTGAAGATTGTAATGACTTAATCCAGAAGGAGGGGTCGAATTTAAGATTGACCTCCCCCAACCCCGAGGAATTTATGGATAGCACAAAGAAGAAAAGGATCATCTATAGAACATTATCAACGGCAACAAAAAAGATAGATATGGCATCCATGGATGCCATCGAAAAA
>NC_043006.1:97867616-97912616 GCF_006345805.1 Octopus sinensis | reverse complement strand
TTCAGTTTCCGTCTACCAAATCTACTCACACGAAGCATTGGTCGGCCCGGGGCTATAGCAGAAGACACTTGCCCAAGGTGCCACTCTGTGGGACTGAACCCGGAACCATGTGGTTGGTTAGCAAGCTACTTACCACACAGCCACTCCTGCGCGTATGTGCATGAGAATGTTTCTATGTATACGAGTATGTTCTTCACTTAAGTCCATCTTGCTTTCTTTTCTACACTAAGAAGTTTAGTGTTTTTATGTTCATTACTTCTTGACTTGTTTTAAAATATCGGAGTGTTGTGCCAAGGTTTTATGATATTTTTTTTAATTTCCAGCGCGCTAGACTAGAGCTAATAGGCCTAAATGTCTTGATTCCTCTTTATTTAAATTTGTTTTCGTTTCCTTTCGATGTTGCTTGTTACTTTCGGATCAAGCTTCATCGTGTTGAGTTTGGTTCACATGCGTTCTACTGATGACCACGGCGTCTTTTTATACGTGTGTAAGACTATATTATTTGGCGAACAGTTTCCGTTTTATGGGCGATATGAAATTTGTGGAAATTTAGCTAATACTTCAATCAGTATGTACGACGGCCATAACTGGTTTTCATGGTTGCTTGTAATAGAAGTAGTGAAATTGAAGAGGAATCTTTCTTGAGGGGAGAAAGAAAAACCGTGGTGATATCAAAATGTTCCCAGACTAGTCGTGTTTGACAGAAAAAATAACTTATTTACCTAAGTTTTAACACCATCGCCTTCAGAATAGTCACCTTGCACAGCAATGTACCTGTCCCAGCATTCCTGTCACCTTAGGGATCTAGCCTGGAGATCGTTTCCCGTAAATTCCCAGTGAACCTTTTGCGTTTCGCTCTGGACCTCGACAATAGTGTTAAAATAGTAACCCTTGGAGAAGAGATGGAAGTCCGTATACGGTAAATCTAGTAAATAGAGCGTGTGTGGAAGCGATATCATTTCGTTTTTGGCGAAAAACTCACGAATAAGGAGAGCTCGATAAGGAATCCAATTCTTCGCACTCCCCAGATCCGGTCGCTTTCGCCGAATTTCCTCCCTCAAACCGCTTCAAAACATCGCCATAAGACTTTCGATTGACAGCCTGGCCCGGGAGCTGAGGTTGGCTCAAATACTCGATGCACAATACTACGGATGTCGTAAAAAGCGATGAGCCTCTCCATGATTGAGCTCATCGTCTTTCACTCGAAATATTGCGTACGACCCATTGCCTCCTTGCTGTAAGCTTGCCGAAGCATGCTCAATGTCATCTGATAGAGCGTTACAGAAATAGTCCGGGAACGTATTGATACCACCTCGTACAAGGGTAAGATATAGTTGAGTATACGGCTTGGGACAGACAGAAACTTATGTAAGAGAGAAAGAGAAGGATAAAGAAATGCAGTAACTTTGAATGAAAGAGGGAGAAACAGAGAAAGAGAGAAAGAAATAGATAGAGAGAGATGTGAGTACTAGAATGAATGAATAAAATATAAATGCGTAGAGGGAAAACTAGCTCCTATGGGGGGCTCTTCATTGGGCCTTGAGCCCAATAATGACGCTTCATGCATTGAGTACATATTAAATGTGATTAAACTTGACCAATATTTCTCAAGCAATGAGCAATTTTCATCAAAGCAATTTGTCGATTTGTAACTTATTGCAAAGCTTCATGATAAATATTTTTGTCTTCCATTCGGGTCGGGGATGGGGTGGGGGTGGGGGCAGTCCATTTCTTTCATCTGTCTAACTTCTTTCTTTCTCTTTCTCTCTCTCTGTCTCTGTCTTTTTGTTGATTGTTTTTCAACCATCACCAGTACAACTACCATCGCCACCACAACTGCCATACGCACACCATTCAGACTTCTTACACCACCAACATCATTTTTGACTTCGCCGCATTCTCCTCCACCGCCATCACCATCGTCGCCTCTGCCTACATCTCAGCTGTTGATCTGCTACAGTCCTCACCGTCTCTATGCCTAGTATTACTCTCACCACAGCAAGAGGAGTAGAAGTGTCATTGAATAGTGAGAGAAGGTGCCAAAGTGTGACACACTGACACACGATAATTCGTTTTGGCATTTATTATTATAGAAGAAACAATGTAGATAAAATAAGCTGGAAGGTGTTAATGATGAGAGGAGTTAAAAGTGAAGACAGTGAGACAAGATTAGAAAAGAGTGAAAATGAACAGAAATGCAGGATATTATAAATATATTAATGTATGACCAAGGCTTTGGATTCTTATCCTCATACATTTCTAAGATTTACTTTGTATTAATTGTAAAGGTGATTATATAATTAGAGTCAAGGTAACAGAAATTTTAACAAGACATGTTTACATCAGTGTACATTTATATAGTCTTGGCTAAAATCTATAAATATATTCTACAGTACATTATAGCGTTAATTCTTGGTTTCAATTTAACAAATACCAGTTAAGATAACAGTCTTTTGTTTTCAATAAGATACTTTATGTAAACTGAGTTGTTTATATCTGTCTATAAAAACAATGTTGATTAAATGCTATGAATCAGTATAGAATCAATATATGTATTTCATTTTAAGAAATTGCTGTTTAGCTAACATCATTTTATTTTCTGAGAGATATTTTATATAAGACAATGCGTTTAGATCTGTTTGTATATACTGTGTTGATTTAATATAAATATAGTATTCTGTAGCGCAGTTGAGAATTAAAACGAAGCACTGTTACTGCAGTAGAAATTCGTTGATTGAACAAGCTGCCAAACCAGTGTTATCTATGCAAATCAGTGTTTTTAATCTATTTTAGTTTTTAGTAATTGTGGGTCTATAATCAATGTCTCCGTATATAGGTCAAAAGTATCCTCGATCACTGATGAAATTCAAAAACAGGATTGAAACCTATCTATTAGTTATATATTTTTCTATAAACGAAAGTGTCGTATATAATTACAAGGCGTTTCTTTCTGTATATACGTAAGTGTAGGTGAACATTTATGATTTTACTGCTGTAAAACATTTTCCTTTAAAGAAGAAATACTAAAATTATATGTACATAATCTTATATTGTTTTCACTTTATACTAATCAACTAACAATATTTGTTGTGGACGGATTTTGACTCCACGTGACTAACAGTGAACCAACGCATTTCAATAAAATAAAGAACTCTCGAGAATTTGACAGCGCTGTTCCTTCGTATTAGATAACTGTTAGTTTAATATCGCACCTACGTTTGGCGTAGTACAGACTACGTTCTGGGGAACATATGAATTCTGCGAAAGGGAATTCTAGATAACCAAATCCAAATGTATGGGCAATACTATTCCTACACCCCTATGCACACCACGATGTCTTCATAAGATTATTGGCGAGAGATATTCAAAACCCCCGATGACATACCAATATTCCACCACCAATCAGAGATCATATCTATCCACGTTGATTCATACACTTAGCTATTACCACGCACAGTTACATCAGCTATCAAGTGAACCTCTATATAACCATACGAACAGGTAGCACTAGCTCTTGAATTTCCCCTAAATCATTCTACCAGCTTATAAAGCTGAATAGAAAATCACTGACCTTTTAGTTCTTGCATATGAAGTATACAGAAACACTGTGAGATGCAAGAAATGCTTTGATCTTGCGATCCAACAATGTGGATTCGAATGCCAGTATGTATGTATGTAAGTATTTATGTTTTATTTATACAAAGAGAGAGAGAAGGAGGAGGAGGAGGAGAAAAGAGTTGCGTGCGTTTAGGTTCGTGTTAAATTGCAGGGATTTTACAATTATGTCAGTCTACCTTAATATCCATATGAATTTGTGTAGATTTGTCGAATAAATTTGGCCAAAAGCTATTGTCATTAATGAATCGTAATATCAGTAAAATTCAGATTTTTACCTGAAGCCGACCTAAGAAGTTACGACTAGGAACTAGATCGAAACTTCATCTATACAAGGAAATTAGTAGTAGTAGTAGTAGTAGTAGTAGTAGTAGTAATATCAGTAGCAGCAGCAGCAGCAGTAGTAGTAGAAATAATAATAATAATAATAATAATAATAATAATAATAATAATAATAATAATATAATAAAAATAAAAATAATAATAATAATAACAGTAATGATGAGGATGATGATGATGATTTCATTCTTTGCCATAAGGATGAAGGATGAAGGGGGACAATGCAGAGACAGATATAAAGTGTGGGGCTTTTATATATAATAATGAAATGATAAAAAGAAATACACTGAATAAGAAGAGACATATGCGTAGCATTAGAAAGGTAAGAAAAATGGTGTGGAGAGGATGATAGAGATGTGGACCTCCTGATACAGGAAGGTCTCTAGGGATAACCGAGGAAACCCATTGTCCGAGATTTCCCTGAAACCCCAGGAGCAAATGCCCTCTCCAATTCCTTCTGTCCGACTCACAGGTCTACACTTAGCGAGGTACCATCCACTCTTGCCATTTTTGCAATTTTCATAATGTTTGGAATATGAAAACTGTAACGTGTGTGCCGATAAGAAATGGGATGTTGGAATGTGGAAGCAAAGATATAAACAAATAGTTGACGAAGCCTGAAGGTGAATGTTCTGTAAGGTTTCTACGGAAAGTTTGCCACTTAGGGACACGAAAGATTATCAAGAGGTTTCTACCGACTATAGAAAGAGAGTGGGATACCTAGGGTTGTAGGTTGTAACTGGCAACTCACAAAAATCCTGCCAGGAATAAGAGACGACGACGACGACGATGATGATGATGATGATGATGATGATGATGATGATGATGATGCAACCATCAGCGCTACCACTTAACCACCACGACAACTACAATCACCGCTAATACAACCCACTCCTACTACCACCTCCGCAGTTACTATCACTATTCAGTATACTTTCTAATCTTTATATATAAAAGTGAGGTTGTGTGTTGTCTGTCTCCTACGATTTAGATTCCTAACTACTCCCACATTTTGCGGAGCAGTTTAACCAAAACCGGGTATCTTATAGTCGTGATTCATATCGAGCCCTTCTGGGTATTAGCGCGCGTCTACGATGAGTTTACGATTTAAAAAAAAAATTTACCATCAATTTTTTCCATTTTTAATGCATTTTTGCATATATAAGGGAAGTAACTCTCTAAAAATTTATTATTAAATCTCAGAACGTAAAAAGCTACATTAACACCACCCCTTTGTGGTTAGCCATATTGAGATGGCTATTATACTTTACATGTCTAAAAATGCTTATATAGTTATTTCCCTTACAAACCCGAGCAACGCCGGGCGATACTGCTAGTAAAATATAAACATGTGGTTGTCATTGATTACGTTTGCGATCTACCACTGCTCTCCTTCAGACTATATTGAGCTCATGCAGTTCCAGTATTTGATGGTGATCGTAATAGTCATTGCCATCATTATCTGCAATATCATCGTTATCATCATTATCATTAAAACTATCTTTAACATCACCAACATCATGGCCGTGTATGGTGTTATACTCCTCATAAATATCGATTCATAATCCTTGCTACCACCATCACCATCATCATCATGTTCGTCGTCTTCGTCATCATCATCATCATCATCGCAGCATCCCAGGTACCAGGTGTGATCTTATCCTCATCATCGCCATATCATCATGGTCGTCGTCGTCATCATCATCATCATCATCATTATTATCAGCCTCATTATCATAACTTTCATCTTTTCGTTGAATCTTTTCCAAAATAATTCCTTTGTTTATATTTAGAGGTATCTGATTTCGCATTGATAATTATTTCAAAATTTTTTTTCGAATCGTTTCTTTTAAATCTTTTTTTCTGCATTCTGCAAGTGCAAAGATTTCCAGACATTCAATAGTTTGTTTTAAAATATTCTATTAGATTAAAACAGGCGCTTTCAAAATAATTGATATAGGCTTCTATTTCGAAATATTTAGTTATCAATCTATCATAACTGTGCTTACTATTACAGCGATGTTCTACATGTATATTAGCATAAGGAATATCATACACACACACACGCATACATACACACACACACACATACACACACACACACACATACACACACACACATATATCTATGTATATTCATTAATCATTTTTGTTTCAGTCATTTGACTGCGGCCATGCTGGAGCACCGCTTTTAGTCGAACAAATTGAACCCAGGACTTATGCTATCGGTTTCTTTTGCCGAACCGCTAAGTTCCGGAGACGTAAGCACAACAACAACGGTTGTCAAGCGATGGTGTGGGACAAACAAAGACACACAAACATGCGCACACACACACACGCACACACACACACAAACACACACACACACACACACACACACACACACACAAACACACACACACATATATATATCGAAACGTTAAAGACTTTTTCACTTCCCGAGTGTTAAACTAATACATGCTTGCTGTCTACACCACCTATCTTCGTCTTTTACATATATATAAATACATATATATATATATATATATATTTGTAAAAAATGAAGTTCGAAAATGCTGCTGTATTATACAATTTTTAATTTTTATATATACACTATAACATGTTTCAGTTCCTGAAATGAACCTTATCAAAAAAAGTTATATATAAAAAGAGACAGCTCATGCCGTCAAACACAAGAAATTCATTTATAATACACAACGGAGTCAGACATCTTAGAGTTCATGTATAGTTGATATATAGTTCATGTATAGTTGATATATAGTTTGAAGTATATATATATATATATATATATATAAGAGATAGATAGATAAATAGAGAGAGAGAGAGAAAGAGAGAGAGAGAGAGAGAAACTAAAATAACAGACAGAAACTGAAAGAAACCTGTCGTATATATATATATAATATATATATATATATATATATATATATATATATATATATATATGTATGTATGTATTATGTGTGTATCTATGTATTCATGTATATATGTACAGTATATGTCAGAGGACCTCCAAAATCTAGAAGCAATTAAGTATTATCTTAACATAAGATTACCAATGAACAAAATGAAGTGATATAAATATATGTAACAATACGGAAAAGAAACCGCCATAACCCACAATCCCTTTAATAAGTTCAACAATACAAGAATGAAAGGCATCTCACAATAACGATACTCCAAGATATAATGATTCGTAGACATGAATATCAAACCAATAAGCTGTGTGAGGGATGTCGCTATGGTTTCGACACCTTAGCAATACCATTCAGTTTAAAAGTGCCAACAACATTAAAAAGATAAATGCTGTCTGGCAATAAATAGACAAGTAACAGGCACGAAATATTAGCGTAATATATCCACTACACCTATATTTTATTACAAAACCTTCGTTGAATATCAACAATATCCTATTAAACCTACGAGGTTTGCTTGAAAGAAGAGATGTAAAATCTTACATGCATGAATTGTAACTTTTCTTATTAATAACAGACATTCAAATGTTCAAAGAAGATTTCAAAAGCAACTGGTGTCGATCTCTTTTGAAAATGGAAAATTTTTCGTATTGTGATGCAGAAAATGGGTCCAACTGTCAAGGATATTCTGGCTACATTAAGAGATGACGCTATAGCTTTATCAACAGCGTGAATTGGGTAGCTGAATTTAGAATGCTAAGGGGGAATGTTGAAGGTGACCCAAGAACTGGATGTCCTGCAACTGCCACCACCGAGGGGAACATACATCATTTTCACCACATAGTGATATGTGACAGGTACGAGGGACGTTCAATAAGTAATGCCCCTGACACACTTCCCATAGCAGTAGAGCAACGAAACTTGCCACAGTTGTTAGTCTTTTTCTACATAGGAACCACCCAGAGTTACGCATTTCTCCCATTGTTTGATGTTGCTCTGGAGACCGTTTTTGTAGAAGACCCCAGCTTGGTCCTCCAACCTGAACGTGACTTCAGAAATCAAGGCTGCATCATCTGAGAGACGTTTTCCTTTCAAAAACAACTTCATGACTGGGAAGAGGTGAAAATCAGAGGGTGCAAGGTCAGGGGATGGGGGAGGAGTTCATAGCCATACGCCTGTGCTTCTGATCTGGCGACAAGCGAGTTGTGGACCGGAGCGTTGTCCTGCAGGAGGAGGATGCCTTTGCTGATCTTGCCCCGCCTCTTGATTTTGATAACTTCTCTTAATTTCCTCAAAAGTGAAGCATAATAAGCTCCTGCAATTGTGGTATCCTTTGCCAGGAAATCTGTCATCACTACTCCGTCCTGGTCCCAGAAGACTGTGAGCATGACCTTGTCAGCGGAGGGCTGCACCCTTGCCTTCTTTGGAGGGGGTGAGTCACGGTGCTTCCACTGCATTGACTGGGCTTTGGTCTCTAGATCATCGTGATGGACCCAGGTTTTATCCTGTGTAATCAGTCTTTTGAAAAATTTTGACTCATCTTCTTGGCGCATCTCCAAATTCACCCTCGAGCACTCGACGCATTCTTGCTTCTGGAAAGGCGTGAGCAACCTGGGAATCCATCTGGCAGACACCTTTTGCATATGCAAATGGTCATGAATGATACTTTCCACAGACCCGGTACTAATCTTGACCTCATGGGCTATTTGGCGAATAATTATGCGTCGATCTTCCAAAATGGCAGCTTCAACTTGACGGACAGATGCCTCATCAATGGCAGAAGGGGCGACCAGATCTGGGAACTGTTTCCACAGAGTTCCGACCATGTTTGAATTCACGATGCCAGCGTTTTACAAGGTCATATGATGGGGCATCATCACCATAAGTTACTTTCATTTCATCAAAAGTCTCCCGTGGTGTGCGTCCTTTCAAATACAAAAACCGGATCACTGCTCGACACTCAACAGGCTCCATTTCACACTTGACTCAGTTCAAACACCTGTAAATCAGAAACCACAATTAATTCAGAGCTGTAATTTGCCACTTACTCTATAGAGATATAAATAATTGCACATGCAAAATTTTCAGCTAGCTCAAACAACTGCAAGTGGGTCAGAGGCATTACTTATTGAACGTCCCTCGTAACTGACTATGGGTCAAATACGCAAAGCTATTAGCATATCCTGTGAGGGAGTTGAGAATATTCTGCACAATGAAGTTGACATGGCAAAGGTTTGTGCTCGGTGAGTTTCACGTCTTTTGATACCTGAGCGAAGGTGCACCAGACTCATCACATCACGGGAAAATTTAGTTTTGTTTGAAGCAGAACCGACCGATTTTCTTGTACGTTTCCTAAGCCAGGACGAGTATTGTCTTCATCACATTGATCCAGAGACAAAGAGGCACTTCATGCAGTGGAAACACCTACCTCACCTGATCAAAGTAGGCCAAGATCGTATTATCTGCAGGGAAGGTGATGGCCTCAGTTTTTTAGATGCAAAATGCATTGTGTTTAATGAGTATTTTCAAAAGTGTCGCTCCATCAATTGAGAATCCTGTGCCAACTTACTGAGGTGGTTACAAAAGGTTATCAAGACCAAACACCCGTGAAAAATGACGAAAGGATTCTTGTTTCATCTGGACAATGCTCCAGGCCACAGGTCCTTAGTTTCAATGGCTGTTGTGCGTGACTGTGGCGTTGAACTATTTATTTATTTTAATGTTTTGGCTGGGAGAAAGAGAATTGAGGATATTGTTTTGAATCCGCTGGTTTGAAGAAGATGTCAGTTTCAATTTCAGTATCTTTTTTTTGTTTAAGATGTTCAGGAAGTATAGTTGTTTGTGACTGTATTCCATTGTGAATTAGATACTGTGGTTAATGCTGTTGATTAAGTTTTTAAATCCTGAGAGTTGTTCAAGTTTGTTTGGCCACAGAATGAGTAAGTATTTTCGGAAGTTGTCTCCAAATTTCAGTCTAGCGTACTCGTATATTTGGACTTCCAAGTATGCCATGGCAAGATTAGCAAAGGTACATTTAAAAAAGTTGATCAACAGTTTTTTTTTATATTATTGATTGTTGTGAACATTTAAACTTATCAACATTAAAATTTTAAACATGTTTTTCTAATTCATAATTCTAAATTTGTTTGTTATGAACATTTAAACTCTTCAAAATTGAAACTTTAAGCAGTTTTTTCTAATTCATAATTCTAAATTTTTATCAATGATAATTTTAAAAAAAATTTGAAACTAGTTTGGTATATATGCAAATAAATTTATTTTAAAACAGTTACAAGTTTTTCAAATTTAGGTGATTTTCAACAAGTTTTCCTATATATACAGTGTACATTTAAACACATAGGAGGTATCCAGGTATCCATCATAGGATTCCTTGCACGCTAGAGAGGACAGTTAAATTCCAAACCACTATCAGGGATAAAATTTCGAAGGAAATGCAAAATAAAAACATTTACACTCTAAGTCCTGGATAAATGGCAATATAAATTTAAAATATTTCTGATTACCCTTTGATATTATATATATACATACATATATATATATATATATATATATATATATATATATATATATATATATATATATATATATATATATATATTACAGATATACAAATACATATCGAAACAGTAATTATCCCTCTTCCAATCCATTAATGCAATTTTAATTAATATGCGAAGCAGCTTGAACGAATAATATCTGTGAATCGCGAATGTATCTTTGAATCATTATTTTTCAATGAGTATCTAGTTGAAAACGTTGAGATCTATAATACAAAGCTGTATAACAACATTAGACATGTATATAAATGCCGTGTGCACGCACACACGCACTCACGGACAGATACTCACACTCTCTCTTTTTTTTTCTATATGTATGTACGTATGCATGGCTCTATTCTATATGTACGTATGTGTATATATATATATTATATATATATATATATATATATATATATATACTTGAGA
This sequence comes from Octopus sinensis, assembly GCF_006345805.1. Taxonomy (NCBI): domain Eukaryota; kingdom Metazoa; phylum Mollusca; class Cephalopoda; order Octopoda; family Octopodidae; genus Octopus; species Octopus sinensis. Next base: position 97,901,764 of record NC_043006.1, on the reverse strand, counting down.
TAATTTTTGATCAATAGATATTATCTCAGGAATGCATAACTCTTATACTCATGCGTGTTTCTGTCATATTTGTTTCTTTGTACAGATTAGTAACTGGAATGTAAAGCTAAAAAAAGAAAAGCAATATACGAACTGATATTATGCTGTAATGTAATTATAGTTGTTATAATTTAACTTTATTACGTACACTTTGAAGTGTCTATTTTGTATTATTGTGTTCATATTATTGAGATTATTAATTTATGCTATAGCTCATTAATTTTACAGTTAGGCCACGATGACAAGAAGGAAAGTCTAGGTAATGCCGTGGTTCCTGGAATTTGCTTTTATTCTCTTGCTTAGTAATGAGACAATACTTATACGACTTCTACGTATAAAGACATCTCGAACTGTTGCACTGAAGCCTCCGAAGATGAAAGATCTCTTTGTGAGAATGCATTCAGATAGAAATCAAAGATTGTCTATATTTTAATAACTTCTCCCAAGACACCATCTCATGCTGTCTCTTCAAATATATCCTGTAGCATAGGAAAAAGGGTATGTCATGCATTACTGGAGGGCATTTTATTATACCAACCGTTAAGGAAATCTTCGAAACCATTTTGAAGGACTCTGAATCTATTTGTGACGTTATTCCTTTGAAGAATGATAAATCCCACTTCTATATAGAATAGACAGCACAAGATGTTGAAGAAGAGGTGACTCTGAATCTATTTGTAACGTTATTCCTTTCAAGAATGATAAAGTCCAATTTTGTGTAGAGAATACAGCACAAGATGTTGAAGAAGAGGTATCTTCAGAAATTCAGTAGTGCAATTTCAGTAGTGCAATTTCTCCATCTCTCTAGGACGAGAGAATATTTGAAAGTTCTACTATTCTTGAAGTATATAATGTATTATATTATACTAGCAGTATCGCCCGGCGTTGCTCGGGTTTGTAACGGAAATAACTATATAAGCATTTTTAGACATGTAAAGTATAATAGCCATCTCAATATGGCTAACCACAAAGGGGGGGTGTTACTGTAGCTTTTTACGTTCTGAGATTTAATAATAAATTTTTAGAGGATGCATTAAAAATAGAAAAAATTGATGGTAATTTTTTTTTAAATCGTAGACTCATTGTAGACGCGCGCTAATACCCAGAAGGGCTCGATATGAATCACGACTATAAGATACCCGCTTTTGGTTAAACTGCACCGCAAAATGTGGGAGTATTTAGTAATCTAAATCGTAGGAGACAGACAGCACACAACCTCTCTTTTATATATAAAGATAATAAAGATCCACAGTTTCCAATTGTCTGAAGAAGCAATATATTTTGGTCGTAGTCCTTGGTAATTCTGCCGTTGTTTTAAACATTGCTGTTGCTGTTAACGTCTTCTTGTTTGTTCTTTGATTATTACGTCCGTTAGTATTATTGCTATTGCTGTTACTGTTGTAGCTAGAGGTATTTTGCTGCGGCGGCTATCAAAGTCCTTGTTGCCACTTTTGCTGTTATTGTTGATTTTTCGGTGATTTTATGATGATTCTGTTTTCAATGTTGTTTACCTTAGTACTACTAATATTGTTACCGTTGTGTTCGTTTCTTTTTTATAGCTGTTGTTTTGGCGCAGACTTATTTATTACTTCGTTGTTATTTGACTCGCCTATCAACGCCAATTTCGGTCCAACACCAAAACCATCCCATATTTTTATTGGTATCTATGACAAAAGTATCTACTGCGTATTTTGCTTATATATCACCATAGTGTCTGATGTTAAAATATATTTTACTGTTTCATATTTAGGTGATCAAAGATCAAATAGAAACTCCCGCAGTGGCTCATGCTCTTAATATTTTTGTTGATATTTTTGAGGTTAGCATTGTTTCGTCGAAATGTATGCTGATCTAGACGATGCTGTGTTCTGATGTTCTTATCGTACGAGTTAAGTAATTTATGATTCGTTTGCTGTAACCATATAAATATAGACGCGTACTGAACATGTCACAGATGGTGCTCATTAGAGAGAAGCTCAGCCAAGTTTTAATCCAAAATAGGGAATATTTCTCTCTTAAATCTCTGTTGTCGTCATTACTTTCTTGTTGTAGTTGTCCTTGTTTGCTCTTTGTATTTCGCTGCTTTATCTTTATTCCAGCTGTTTTTGTCGTATATCGTTATTTTTCACGAGAGCAGTTATAATGATATTCTTTCCGTTGTCATCATGCTCATAAATCTCAAATTATAAAGAGAAGTAGATTTCCGTCTGTCTGTCTGTCTGTCCGTCACAACATCCATTAAAGGGCGGAGGAAGAAAGAGAGGAATCAAAATAAACGTCACCATGTATTTTTACAAGGGCAGTAGAAAAGGTTATTAAAAGAGAAGTACAGTGTGAGAGAAAGGGAGAAAGAGAAAGAGAAGAAGAGAGAGTGAGAGCGTGTGTGTGTATGTGCGCGCGCACGTGTATGTATGTATGTGCGTTTGTGTGTGTGTTTCTGTATGTCTTTCAACATAGAGACAATGAAACACATCTTTTAATGACGTGTTGTTGAGAGAGAAATTCAGTGAGACAGATAGAGAGTGGGAGAAGGTGAGAGAGAGCATGCGCGTGTATGTGTGTGTGTGTGTGTGTGTGTGTGAAGGATAATTAAAAATTTTCAGGAAAATAAAATCAGGTTGTTCTCATTGAGAGAGGAATACAGAGAGAGGAATACAGAGAGAGAGAAAGAGAGAGAGAGAGAGCGCGTGTGTGTGTGTGTGTGTGTGTGTGAAAGATAGCCAGATAGGTAATCACCATAGTAACGAAGGAGACTTTCGCAATATAACAATCTATTATTAAAAGATAGAACGTCCACGATTAACAAATATTTCTACCGGCAGCGTAGCGACGGCTGAAGAACTAGTATATTCATACCTGAGATGTGTATCCATCTGGCAACAAATCTAATAATACCTAATCTAATGTTGCATTTGTCAATCATTCCATGCAACAAGTAATTAGAAATGGAACCTCAAGCAGTGGAGATAATTTGAACCTGACCATGGTGATACGAATCTGAATATCTCCACATTCTCTCGATCCCTTCAATCTTGTTGGAGTTGTACCTGTTTACACATTTTTGGACCTAGGACAGTTATGCTCGTTTAGATATCAGCAATGCTAACCGTGACTATTCCATTTTCTCAATATATATCCTTAAACTTACTCAAATTCAAAGTGCCATTCCATTGTCTAAGAATGTAAGGAAATTTCACGCAAAGGAAATTTGGTTGCTTTTGTAGAGATTAAACAACCGTATTAGCGTGTTTATATCTCAATAGCATTAGCTACCTTCGCTACTGTTTGTGTGTGGGGGGATGACGTATTTTACAGATGAATGAAAAGTCATTCTAATAACACATAGTTAATCACAATGTAATTTAGCATTCAAATCAATGTTGTTCATCGCATATACTATTTATACTATTGCATTTATTGAAAGGGAAAACCGGCTGCTAGAAGTCTATATGAGATCCTATTCCTTCCGGTCTATTTCTCAGTAAGGCCTGACAACTATGTCCCACATAAATGGCAACTATCGGCAAAAATTTAGTGTCTGAAAAGCGTTTAAAGAAAACTTTGTAGTGAAAATTGGACTCATAATCAACCAAATATTCACACTTGTTTCTCCGGCGTGAAAGTACCTAATGACTGTTATTAAGTGTAATTATGTAGCGGTTAGTATTGAGGATGAAGTGTTTTCCTTCGCGTATGCCTCACTATGCATAAGGTTGTTTGGGGACCAGAAATGAGTAAGAAATAACTTTACTGCAGAGGGAGCAAATCGACCCCTGGACTTATTCTTTGTAAGCCCAGTACTTATGCTATCGGTCTCTTTTGCCGAACCGTTAAGTGACGGGGACGTAAACACACCAGCATCGGTTGTCAAGCAATGCTAGTAGGACAAACACAGACACTCAAACACACACACGCATACATATATATATATATATATATATATATATATATATATATAATATATATATTATATATATATATATATATATATACATATATACGACAGGCTTCTTTCAGTTTCCGTCTACCAAATCCACTCACAAGGCATTGGTCGGCCCGGGGCTATAGCAGAAGACACCTGCCCAAGATGCCACGCAGTGGGACTGAATCCGGAACCATGTGGTTGGTTAGCACGCTACTTACCACACAGCCACTCCTGCGCCTAACTTTTCTCAGATCTTTTCTTAACCCACCTCAGATCTACTACCTCAGATCTACTACCAATGATAGCTGCGAAATGTATGCAACTTTTCATTAATGATTCATTCAAATAGATTCCAATTGATTACTGATATCTATTGATATTTGGGTTTGAGCCAATTGAGAATTCAATATTCTCAATATGGTTGATATGTCCTGTTCGATTCTTCGCAAATTTGTGCAAATTTTTATCAAAGATTTTACGCACACTTTACCACTGAAGGTTACTATTACTCTTCTTGCTTTTACCTTCCTCTCCAAGTGTTCCCTGCAATATGACAAGGATTTTGTTTGAGAAGAAATGTTCTGGCATCATTCAACCGTCTCAACCACATTTTGTTTTTCTATAGGTACAAAGGATATTCTCAGCGGTACCTCTATATGCAGGGTACATATTATATCCCAGAATGTTCTGGCCTTACGAACTCAACTTTATATCGATTTCGATATGATACTGTTACAGTAAAGTAGTATGTTCGATGAAAAGAACTTGGCTCGTCCACTCGATATTTCTGAGCTCTTGTCTATTATTATTATTATCATTATTATTATTATTATTATTATTATTATTATTATTATTATTATTATTATAGAGGGAGCGAGCAGAGCATGCCATCAAAGTGACACTGGGGTAAAATATACGAAGCCCAATATACCCATCATGACTACCCGTCTGATAAGGGCACACCAGGCACATGCATCACAACCATATGTGCGCGGCATGGTGATCTCATATCAAGATAAACTGCACATGACCTTGCAGGTGGGGCCCAGTTAGAATTTTCTTCAGGTTGAGTAGCCCATCCCGCTCAAAAGGTCCCTGAATAAGGGTTGTTTAAGGATGTTGAAAAACCCACCCATGTCTCCAGAGGTGAATTATTCAAACCCCAAAGAATCCCTCTCAACACATGGCTATGATGCTCCCCCACTACTTCTGCTCGTGATCAGAACATGCTCAACTGGTTAAGGTCAAACAACTGACAAGCAAATCCGTGGTATTGAGCAGAATATTTGCTGTAGCCCATCTTTTATACCAAGACAGAACAATGTACATGATAACACTTCCAATCAGTTAAGATCAGAAGCCATGAGAGCCTCTGCCTGGTACTGCATCAGGGCATTTATTATTATTATTATTATTATTATTATTATTATTATTATTATTATTATTATTATTATTATTATTATTATATTATTATTATTATTATTATTATTATTATTATTATTATTATTATTATTATTATTATTATTATTATTGTTGTTGTTGTTGCTGATGTTGTTGTTGTTTTTGTCGTTGTTAAGGCGGAGAGCTGATAGAAACGTTACTATACCTGAGAAAATACTTAGTGGCATTTCTTCCGTCTTTATGTTCTGAGTTCAAATACCGCCGAGGTCGAATTTACCTTTCGTTCAATCGGAGTCGATAAAATAACTAAGTAGCAGTTGAGTACTGAGATCGATGCAATCGACTAACCTCCTCAATCCGAAATTGCTGGCCTTGAGCCAAAACTTGAAACCATTATCATCGTCGTCGTCATGATAGTCATAATAATTTATCATTATTATTATCATCATCATTGTTATTATTATTATTATTATTATTATTATTATTATTATTATTATTATTATTGAGTGAGAGAGCAGTGCATGCCATCAAAGTGACACTGGGGTAAAATATACGAAGCCCAATATACCCATCATGACTACCCGTCTGATAAAGGTACACCAGGCACATGCATCACAACCATATGTGCGCGACATGGTGATCTCATATCAAGATAAACAGCACATGACCTTGCAGGTGGGGCCCAGTTAGAATTTTCTTCAGATTGAGTAGCCCATCCCGCTCAAACGGTCCCTGAATAAGGGTTGTTTAAAGATGTTGAAAGAACCACCCATGTTTCCAGAGGTGAACTATTCAAACCCCAAAGAATCCCTCTCAACACATGGCTATGATGCTCCCCCACTACTTCTGCTCGTGATCAGAGATGCACATATTGTCAGCCACGAAGGGACATGCTCAACTGGTTAAGGTCAAACAACTGACAAGCAAATCTGTGGTATTGAGCAGAATATTTGCTGTAGCCCATCTTTTATACCAAGACAAAACAATGTACATGATAACACTTCCAATCAGTTAAGATCAGAAGCCATGAGAGCCACTGCCTGGTACTGCATCAGGGCATTTATTATTATTATTATTATTATTATTATATTATTATTATTATTGTTATTATTATTATTATATTATTGTTATTATTATTATCATCATCATTGTTTATATTATTATTATTATTATTTTTATTATTTTTATTATTATTATTATTGTTATTATCATCATCATTATTACTACTATTATTATTATTATTATTATTATCATTATCATCATCAGTATTATTATTATTATCATTATTATTATTATTATTATTTCGTCATTATTAAAATTATTAAATGTAATTGCATGATGATCATAATTATAATTATCATCATCATCATCACGGTCGTCATCATCATAATCATAATCATCATCATCATCATCATGATCGTTATCATCATCATCATCATCATCATCATCATCATCATCATCATCATCATCATCCATGGAATCATTTTGTTATTATTTTTGCTTATTTGAGTCTAAGCCAATAACTTACATGACTTTCAAGATAAACAAACAACCAATTGTGTTGTTTTACAAATCTTATTTTGGTTCTTTAAACATTTGCAATAAAATTAAAGCAGAATTTATTTACATGAAATTTGGTGAAAAACGAAAACCGGCAGATGTTCAATGAAATAGAATGTAAAATTAAAAGAAAATATTGTTTGTTTGTAATGTTTTCTCGTCTAATACTTCCTTTCTGTATGATTGGAAATGAATAAAAATGTACCAGAGCTAGACATAGAGCAGAAAGATATAAGCAGAGAGATACGAAGCATACCGGAGAAAGAAGAAGGGAATTAAAAGAGATGTTAATAGAGAAAGAGAGGGAGAGAGAGAGGGGTTGAGTGTTTGCTGTGTGTGTCTATTTCAAAGCAGTGAAAAAGAGAAAGAAACAAAAATATATATACACACACACACACACTCAAACACACGCACACATACACACACACAAACACACACACATATGCTAGTGCATATACATATGTGTGTGTGTGTATATATATATATGCGTGTGTGCGTGTGGTGTGTGTGTTTGTATGTCTGTATGTATGTATATACAAATACACAGGTGCATAAATATCGACACGCGTATACATACATACGTACACATATACATATATAACACAATATATACATTATATACTTATATATATATATATATATATAATATGTGGTGTAATGTATATATATATATATATATATATATATATATATATATATATATATAATATCAATGCAAGGTCACTTTGATCCGCGAAAGAGAGGTGCAGCCGATGGTAAGTATCCAAGAGGTAAAGAAAATCCAAGGTAGAGGTAAGTGTTGATAGTGGTATTGGTAGAATATAGGATGAAAGCTTTCCATCCCCTATTCCCAATTCCTCCGTCTACGTAGGCTCTGTAGTGACGACCATGACTTTGAGACTCAGTCTCAACGTATGGCTCACCACTTCACCCTACGTGGATACCCCCTCACCACTATCCACACCGCCCTTGCCAGAGCACGGTCCGTGGACCGTGTATCTGCTCTCTCTCCCCGAACCCGCCCTGTAGTCTCCCCCTCCCTTTTCCCCTCACTTACCACCCCCACGACCCTACGTCTCCAACGCACCATTCTTCGAGCTTTCCGTCATCTCCAGTCCGACCCGTCCACTTCACACCTCTTCCCTAACCGACCCCTCCCCTCTTTCAAACGAGCCCACCCTTCGAGACCTTTTGGTCCATAGCTCCTTCCTGACCCTACCTCAACCCGGCTCGTTCCCCTGCTCCCGCCCACGTTGCCGCACTTGCCTTACCTCTCCAACACCACCCGCCTCACTAGCACCCACCATCGACCCTATCCCATCATCCACTCCTTCACCTGCACCTCCAGCAATATTATCTATTGCATCTCTTGCTCTCTCTCTGCAATTCCTTGTACATCGGACAAACGGGACGCCGCTTGGCTGACCGGTTCGCGGAACACCTCGTGACATCCACCTTGCGAACGACACACCGGTCTCACGCCATTCCGCTCCACCGTCACTCCTTGCAACACCTATCTGTGTTCGGTTTGTCCTTACACAGAGGCCATCCGGATTCCCGTTTGCGCCGTGAACAGGAATTAATCTTCTCTCTTCGCTCTTATACGCCATTTGGTCTCAACTCTCCCCCCCTCCTCATCTAACCCCCTCCCCCCCTCCTCACCTATCCTTTCTCCCCCGACCCCTACTTCTTCAGTCCTTCATCCTTTCACCCCTACTCCCTTCCCTTCTTCCCTCTTTCTCCCTCCCCTTCCCCTTCCCTCTGCTCCCTCTCTCCCCTTCCTTCTCCCCATCCTCTCCTCTTCCCCCTCTCCTCCCCCTCTTCTTCTTCCCCTCCCCTTCTCTCCCCCCTCTTCTCCCCCTCCCCCTCTTTTCCTCACTACACACATGACTTTACACATCACATCACATATGAGTGCCATACTAATACACACACCAACTAATACATACTAATACGTACTAATACATACTAGTACATACTAATACTGTCACCAACCCTATACATACACACGTCCAGACCCCGCATACGCACTTATACTCTCTCACACACACACACACCTATACATACCAATACGTACTAATACATACTATACATACTAATACATACACCAACCCCATACATACGCACGTCCAGGACCAATCCTACGCACTAATACTCTCTCATACACACACACACCAACACACACACCCTTACATACTAATACATACACCAACCCTATACATACACACATCCAGACCCCTCCCACGCACTTTTAGCTGGTCCCTCAACCCGTTTATCAACCCTATTATCTCCCCTTATTTCGCTCTCGCGTCTCATGTTTGATCTTTGACCTCTGGCCGAAATCAGATCGCCATGTTGATTCGTTAGCTACTGCACGCATTTTTTTTCTCTCCTTCTTTCTGTGTTTTTCTCTCTCTGTGTATCTTTCTGTTGAAGAGCGTAGGCTCGAAACGTTAAAGACTTGTTTTATTTATATTTCCTGAGCGCCATACTAATACAATTGTTCGTTTGTTTTCCACCTGCCTTCGTCTTTTGTTTATTTTCATAAAGCTTCCCGTTATATATATATATATATATATATATGTATATATATATATATGTATATATATATATATGCGCATGTAGATATAGAAATGTATAGATACATATATATATATATATATATATTATATATATATATTATATATATATATATATATATGTATGTATGTATATATATATGCGCATATGTACATATATATATATATATATATATATAATATATATATATATATATATATATATATATATATATATGTACATATGCATATTGTAGCCGTTACTATGAAATAAATGTAGGTGCAGAGACGCCCGCCTCAGTACTCAGGAAATCAGAAGACACAACTATCTACATTCTACTTTCTCCTAACATTTCCATACAACCGCCTGTATGAACTTTGATGTAGTCGAATTAGTCCAGACAATGAAGAGATGTTTTCTAACGTACTTTGGTCAGGCTCTTTAGTTTAAAAGAAATCTGTTTGATGCTAGTTTGTAAATATTGCTGGAGAACGTAAGAAAGTAAACTGGGAGGATTCAGGACAGATATGGTTGTGTTATTAAGAAGTTTCCTTCCCATCTGCGTGACTTCGTGTTCTATCCCATAGCGTGGTAACATGGAAGGAGTGCAATTAATAATGAAGAGTAGAATTGCTCTACTATGGATTTTTTTGCCATATAAATGTACAGCTGGATTTTGAGGCAGTGTGTAAAATGGCGCTGTAGAATGTGTGAAAACGAACTATGACTATTAGACGTATTCATTGATGTGTCATAAACAAAATCAGTGCTGGCTATAACTATCTATAGAAAATCTATAGAGGTAACATTAACAAGTGATTTAAAAGCACTACCAACACAGTAGAACACTGTATTGATCTATAAAAATGTTTAATGTACTTTGTAGTATATAATGATTGCATAACGAAATACGGTCTCACTACAGATCGTTAATATTAAGAAGTTTGTGTTGAAAGTACAGGGTAACTTGTGCTCTCCGTCTGAACAGCACCATAAGCCTTAGATATGGGTTGCAAAAGCCCTGTAAGTGAAATTCTTTGGAGGAATCCGTGTGAAAAATGGAAAAAAGGATCGGAAGAACTTTCCGCCTATTTTACTGTCATCCGTTTTTTTTTTACACTGCCACCAACCTGGCCTTCTGTGCCTTTTCCGCGAATCCATTCCGTTCCGCGCAGGCATCTTATACGATACAAGTTATTATATGAGCTGCTTCTTCGTGGAAGACTACCGTGTATTTCGTTGCAAATCACAACCATCATAACTTATTTTTCTTGAAAATACTGTATTTTAACTTTCATTATCATTTACTCTTCTCTACTACACTGCGTTTCATTCAAGTCTACCCCCAAAGTAAAATCTATTCATAATTCTTACCTATTAAATTGATCTGCCTCAAGACAAACAACATCTTCCTATCAATACTAATTGGTAATGATTACCAGAGCCCCTCTCCGAAACGAAATAGGAACGTGTAAGTAAGCCATTAAAAATAATTTTGTATACATTTGGCGGGTATTTGTATTAGAGGTCACGATTTTATTTTCTGCTTATTTTATTTCTGTTTCGCGCGGCATATTATAAGCAACCTTATACTTGACAAGGTCATTAGCATGGTATAGTACTTTTCGAGATACGCATAAGGATGTTGCTTCTTTACCATTCTCGGCTTTATTATTTAACTCTTCCCACCGCTTCTCATTAACTATTTCTATAAACTCTTCCTTGCAGAAGGTCAGACGACTATGTTGACCGACTAGCCCTCTCGTCTGCTCTTTTCTTCTTTTCATTCTGTTTCTGTCCTCTACTTTATTTACTTAATCTCTTTTACTGTTCACCTAGTCACTTCCTTTCCTTTTATTACACCTTCATATTGTTAACCTTTGTTTATTTCTCCCTAATTTGTCACCTACATCTCCTTCTTCTCGCAGACTTTAATTCTCTTTGCCAAGGAAACGAGCATACTTCCCCCCGTTTTATTTGTTTCTCTTCTCCTTCTATATGTTTTCAATAATCACTTCTTTAAACACTGTCTTGCTCTTTTATTATCGTATTTCTCGACGCCAATATTTATCTTGAATATTGTCCTTCCCATAACACACCATATTCATTTTTCTGAAAATACTGTTCCATGTTTGCTGCTCGTAAGTACTCACGTATCAAGATTCGTGTGTGATGATAATATGCTTTTTAGTCATAGAGATTCATGATGTGCACCTGTTCGCATAACATGCTTTAGAATATCAAGCAACCACCAAATATCTGAAACAGCTGTAAAGGTTTACATACATCCACTAAATGTATGGTACGTCCCATACAAATGCATTCCTTTTACCTACAGTCGTTTATCCATCTGTACATTTTGATACCTGCTTGGACTTATTCTTATTTCAAGCCATCTCATCTGCTTTTAGAGTACCTTACGCTGGTTTTGGATGTCGGAGATTAGTCCCAGCTTTAAATCGGTTCCTGTCAATTTTACGCTTATGTCAGCAGCATCACACTCACCATATATATATGTGTGTCTTTGTGTGTACACGCGCGCGTGTATGAGTGCGCGTACCTCTGTGGGTGTAGTATATATATATACGTATATGTGTGTGTATTTATATATATATATTATTTAATTCTTTTACTTGTTTCAATCATTTGACTGCAGCCATACTGGAGCACCGCTTTTAGTCGAATACATCGACCCCAGGACTTAATCTTTGTAAGCCTAGTACTTATTCTATCGATCTCTTTTGCTGAACCGCGAATTTACGGAGACGTAACCACACCAACATCAGTTGTCAAGCGATGGTGGGGACACAAACACAGACACCCAAGCATATACACATGTATATATATACGTCGGGGTTCTTTCAGTTTCCGTCTACCAAATCGACTCACAAGGCTTTGGTCCGTTTGAGTTTATAGAAGACGACACTTCCACAAGGCGCCACACAATCACTCCTATATTAATATTTGTGTGTGCGAAGTAATACATAAGAACCACTTACCGTTCAACAAATGGATTCCTCAATATTTCTTTTAACGGAATACATATTTATTAATGTTCACAAGGAAATGCTTGATAGTGACGTTGAAATTTCAGCTGAAGATTGTACGCAGACCCAAAGCTTTATGTAGAAAAAGGGAAACGGATTGATAGGTATTTAGATAGATACATACATATCTACGTAGGCATTCACTGAAACAAATATACATACTTGCTTTTCGTTTAATATTCTGAACTCTTCTTTTCTTTATTTTTGTATATTTGTATAAATTATTTCAAATACTTTCTTAGGATTTTCTACTCTCATTAGGTTTCCAATGACTGTACAAGACAGCTGGAAGTTTATCGATTCAATTTCGATTTTACAATTTTCATCTCGTCATAATGAATGGTGGGTGGTAAAGGACGTCTTGTTTGTGGACAAGGGCGATATTGATTACGATAGTAGTGATGATGATTATGAGGAGGAGCAGGACGACGAAGAGGATGATGATGATGATGAGGATGACGTTGCCATGATTTGGGAGGGAACCGTAGGGGAGGCGGTGGCGATGGCACGATAGGGGAGAACGAGGTTGACAAAACACTATTATGAGTTTTGTGTGAATTACTATGATGATAAATTACAGCGCAAATTACAACATAAGAATTGGAAAATTATAAGAATAGAAAATAATAGATGAGAAGGGAAATCGGGCGAACATACATATATATATATATATACGTACATTCATACACAGATAGTCAGACAGAGAGGTACGTAGATAGATAGATAGATAGATAGATAGATATATAGATAGATAGATAGATAGATAGATAGATAGATAGATAGATAGATAGATAGATAGACAGACAGATGACAGACAGACAGACAGACAGATAGATAGATAGATAGTTAGATAGATAGATAGATAGAGAGATAGATAGATAGATAGATAGATAGACAGACAGACAGATAGATAGATAGATAGATAGATAGACAGACAGACAGACAGACAGACAGACAGACAGACAGATAGATAGATAGATAGATAGATATATAGATAGATATGTTTCTTTATTAGCCACACAGGGCTGCACACAGATAGAACAAATTACAAGGTAGAGCTTTTCTTTTGAAGGTTTAAAAAAAAAAAAAAAAAAAAAAGGAAAGGGGAGTTTCGATCAAAGGGATCGTAAAAGGAGAGAAAGAGGACAAAAAAAGGGGGGGTTAAAAAAAAAAAAAAAAAAAAAAAAGGGGAGAGGAAAAAAAATTGATCAATAGGGATCGTTATCACAGAAATGTCAATATGAAGTGTAAAGGGGAGGACAGGTGAGGTTTACCCGTGGAAAGAAAGCCTACGGAAAAGACCACGGTAACCTCGGTCAATGAAGTCACATTATATTTATTTTTTTTTTTTTTTTTTTTTTGCAAATAAGCAACTCTCTGTTTTCGATTTCTGGGTTCATAGGACTATGCTCAAGGTGGCTTCGTCATTCATACGTGCCATTCTTGCTACATTCACCCATCTTTTTTAAAACATTCGCTAGACAAAACTTGCCTCTCTACTCTCACTTTCCTTTTCAAGTGGTACTTGAAGAAGTTGATGAGAGATTGACCAAGAGAGGAAAGTGTTTGTCTCCAATCCTTTCAGACGCGTCCACCAGATACATTCTTTCGCCATAGCCACAAGGATGATGAAAATAGCTCTTCCTTCCCGTTTGAAGGAAGGAGGCGTGACAATATTGACGATAGACTCAGCTGATAAACCGACTCGTCCCACACGTGAGCAGTTGTTCGACATAAGCCCACAGGTCGGAAATTGTTGGACACTGAACGAGTGCGTGCAGAACGGTTTCGTCGCTCTGACCGCATCTCGGGCAGGTCGGCCCCGTGTTTCTCGAGCCGTGTCTGTAGAGCTTATCCCGAACGGGTAGCGCTTCTCGGTAGCACTGCCAGGCCAGGGATCTCTGGAAGTTGTCCATGGGCCCTGGCCCGAAAGTCGTCCCGAACAGGCGGGTCAGGTACTCCTCGTCGACGTCCAGGTTCGCCCCGAGCTCGTCGTCGTACCTCCCCTCCACTAAACCCCTATAGAATGCTTTGGTTAGATAGATAGATAGATAGATAGATAGACAGACAGATGACAGACATACAGACAGACAGACAGACAGATAGATAGATAGATAGATAGATAGATAGATAGATAGATAGATAGATAGATAGATAGATAGACAGACAGATGACAGACATACAGACAGACAGACAGATAGATAGATAGATAGATAGATAGATAGATAGATAGATAGATAGATAGATAGAGAGAGAGAGAGAGATAGATAGATAGATAGATAGATAGATAGATAGATAGATAGATAGACAGACAGACAGACAGACAGACATACAGACAGACAGACAGACAGATAGATAGATAGACAGACAGACAGACAGACAGACAGACAGACAGACAGATAGATAGATAGATAGATAGATAGATAGATAGATAGATAGATAGATAGACAGACAGACAGACAGACAGACAGACAGATAGATAGATAGATAGATAGATAAATAGATAGATAGATAGATAGATAGATAGATAGATAGATAGATAGATAGATAGATAGATAGATAGATAGATAGATAGATAGATAGATACGTACATACATACATACATACACACACATACATAGAGAGAGAGAGAGAGCATCACTTTACCGTTTGTTGTGCTTTATATATTTTGAAGAATACTTTGCAAAAGAAGGCGAAGAATATGGAACAGAAAGACTGGTGGTAGATAAAGGGCAAATTATTAGAAACAGAAGGAAAACGATGGGAAAACTCTTCAGAAAGTTGGTGCGGGAATTGGTGTAAGACAGAATGTGTTGGTGGTGGTGTTCCAGCGAGTGGGAGCTTGACTGAGGCAATAGAGTTAAGTTTGAATGAAGAGCGATGAAATGTAAAGTGCGGCGAAAAAAGAAGCCGGGGATTGTGTCGGTGATGTGACAAGATAAAGGAGGAAACGATGGGACAACTTGAAGGCTGATGCGAGAAGATTTTGCTGTAAGTGTTACAGGAAGAGAAGGATAGAAGATGGGGGATGTGTGACAAGAAAAATGGAAAAGTCGGTTGTGTGAGAGAAAGCGCGGAATAGACATCATGATTAATGATGGCTGATCTTATCGATTTCATATTTTATTTGTTTGTTTTAGTATACTTATGTTTCCTTGTTTTCATGACACAGATAACTTTTTTCTTTATTGTCTCTTTTTTCGGTGTAGCCAACTCCAGTATTCAAGTTGGTATTAAAGATGCTGCTGAAGTTGAAATTGAATGTGGTCAGCGTAAGCTGTATCAGAAAACGAATTTATACGCATCCATATATATATACATACATATATATATATATATATATATATACATATATTATACATACATACGTACTACATACATATATTATATATATATATATATATATATATATATATAGATATATATATATCTATATATATATTATATAATATATATATATATATATATATATATATAAAATATTATAGAGACAAAACCACTATTTTGCAAACAAACAGGAAAGACTTAATCAATACATAAAATTTTAGTATTGATAAGTCTTTCCTTGGTTGTTTTGCAAAATAGTGGTTTTGTCTCTAATAATATTTTATATAATTTTTTTATTTTAATATAAATTGATTTTAATCCTAAATCTGATTTTTTCCCTGTAAATTTGGATTTATTCCCTAATATTTATTATTATTATATATATATATATTATATATATATATATATATATATATATATATATAATATATATAATATATATATATATGTGGAGGTGCAATGGCCTAGTGGTTAGGGCAGCGGACTCGCCCGGTTTCGATTCTCAGACCGGGCGTTGAGAGTGTTTATTGAGCGAAAGCACCTAAAATCTCCACGAGGCTCCGGCTGTACTCTTTCACCACTCTTTCTTCTGTTGGCCTGCTCGCTTAGCCAGCGAGGTGGCGTCATTCGAAGGCTAAAACAATGCGAACGCATTGTGACCAGCGATGTGTAACTACATCTGATGGACTGGTCGATCACGTGATGGTGATGGTGATGGATATATATATATATATATATATTGTATGTAAAAGAGTATTGTGCTTATCGACTGGCTTCGCCTTTGCTAATCAAGACCTTGAAATTATTGTAATTTCGTATTTTCGAGTTTAGTCCATGTTCTTTCTAGGAAGGTTGTGAATGAATCAACTTGTAGAAAATTCTAAGGGAAGTAATTGATGATCGTTATTATTTGGGACAGGGTAGGTAATTGCTCATTTTTTTGTTGGGGTTAGATAAATTAACATTCAAAAACCCCAAAGCTAAACTTGTGAGATGAAATATGTACAGTGATGTGTATGTAATTATGAATTAAAATACATACTGAGACCTAACTCGTTTATGCGTTAATATTTAGGCGTGCTCTCCCTATGTGTTCACTCAAAGGAATCTATTTGTATTTTGGGAAACAGCTTTGTTCCTTAGTGTTTTAAAGCCTAATTTCTTGATACACTGAATTTCATCATCTATAAGTGAGGGTGTATATTGTCTCTCTGTTGTTGTTCTGAGGTCTTGAAAACAGAGGTCCCGAGTATTTCCATCAGACTCTATTGTGTAAATCCTCTTCGCTAAATTAAAGAGGATATTTCTTCTGATGTGCTTCAGATAGCATACACTAAACAGAAGATACTGCTTCGTGTCAGTTTTCCCCATCTACCAGTGCAAAGAAACAATTTATGTACAAGAACATTTAGATAAAGAAAATTCATTTATCAAAAAATACAGAACATGCCTAAATATGAAGGAATGACCAAGTTTGGTCTCAGTATATAATTTCATACATGATGACATACCCATCAATGTACATATTTCATTTCACTACTTTTCATTTGAGTTTTTGTATATATATTTATAGTCACGAAGAAATTACGGTCACTAATTACCTCCCCTTATGTGTTTCTACTTGTCGATTCATTCACTAACGTCTTTCCCAGAACATGGACTAAGATCTTCTTAAGAAAATACGAAATTACAGTAATTTCAATGCCATGATTAGCGAAAGTGAAACCGCTCGACAAACACAATACACTTTCACGTATAAAATATATTAAAAATAGATTAAAACTATGAACTGTGTGCACTTTTCTTCTTTTATTTTACATATGCTGTGCACATGTGTGTGCGCGCGCGTCTGTGTATGCGTGTGTGTGTGTGTGTATGTGACGAAATCTTTTCACAGATATGTGTTAAAAACAGTAAATGCCGGAGCGAGACGAAGAGTGCTGCAGTTGTGACTTACTGAGGACGATCGACACGTCTCATCCTTCAATCCTATGCAAAAGTCTGTCAGTTGCCGAGAGGCAATGCTTGCATCTGTATACACGAAACTGCGTGTAATACATTTAGTTATTACAGAAAACTGGCCGGGCTTAAAAAAACACCGTGAATGCAATTGAAGCGGTGTTTAATTAAAATCAAAATACATGTATCATGTAAAGTTTAAAATCAACGTTGAAGAACATGATGCTCTGGTTGTAGGCATACAAAATATACCTATATGGACATGTTGAGTTAAAAACATAAAATGTATCGGAGTGAGACAAACATCTTCGCAACACTGACTCACAAGGACAGAGGCATGATGACCTACTTGGGGCTTATCAATTTAATACATCAACTTTTTCCTTGCATAGACGACAGGCTAAATTCGATATATGGGAAATAGTGAACAATGCACTAATAGGGCCCACTGATATCTCGGAAAGCTAACAGGACTGAAAACGCTCTTTGAATGCAATTGAAACAACATTAAATAAAATCCTTATTAGTATATCATATAATAGGTTTAATAACTTTTTGATTTAGGCATGCATCTTTATGTTCTATTCTGTAGTATCGTCGAGAGTGGCTGTGCTTTCATCCTTCCGGAATAGGTTAAATAAAGTACCAGTAAAGTAATTCAGTCGATATTATCAGCTATACAGTTTTCCTAATGTGTGTCCTTGTGCTAAATTTGGAAATCAATATCAAATAGTAGCAGACCAAGAGCAAAAAAGAATAAATAGTAAACTCGGCAAAGACGTAAAACGCTGAAACATCAAACCGCGTAGCAAAATCAATAGCCCTAAATTAACCCAGTGCTATGTAACTCGTACTAATTCCAAAACTAATTATATCTAATTATTTCTATTCGATTAATGAAATTCTCTCACTTCCATAATCAACACCTATAAATCCTTTCAACGTTATGATATTATTCTTTTCATTCCTACATATTTTTAATTTTGCGTTACACAATAACAATAAGCTACTCATTTGTTAATTAGTAAACAAGCTAGGCCGTTATATATATATATATATATATATATATATATATATATATATATATATATATATATATATATATATGCACACGTACGTATGTATTTATGTATACAGGTGTACAGCTATCTATCTATATATACATATATACACACATATATATGTATGTACATGTGTCTATTTGTATGTATGTGTATGTATAATGACGGTCTTCTGAACAATATTCTTATCACCTAACTACCAGAGCTTCATTAAGGAAAAATATTGGGAAGAACGCTACAGATCGCAAGTACAACACCGTACTTCACGTAATTATTATTTGCCAGAATATGCGATAGAATCCTACGTTAGTCAGAGACTTGATACATTTGGATCAGTTTACAGTTGAACGGATATGTCGTTCGATATACTATTTGGATTTCATGAGATCTGTCTGATCGGACGTCAAAGAAGTTGGACGACAATGACAGCTCAATATATCTTGCAGTAACTAGATGCTTATTGAAGGTAATTTTAAGACCTGATTTGGATTCTGTAAGACGACTACTTCAATCCATAATGGCTTCATCTCAGTTTTACCTTCTAAGGATCTTCTCAATAACACTGTCCACTTGTCCTATTATTGCAATCTGTAAGCTTTACTTTTCAATTTTAGATATCCACAAATACATGACCGGATCCAGTAATTTTTAGTGCATTATCATTGGGTAACAGAAGAGAATAGAAGACAACAGATGGTTTAGGATGTCCCTCGCAACAATTTGAATTTCTATTGCTGTTTCGCATGTTTTTCGTTCTACGATGGACATTGATAATATGAAACATTGCCAACATATTTGCAGATGTATTTTCTAACGACAATTGCTTTGTTCTTAATTATACACGAATTCTCTATACTTCTGGAAAGTGGTAAACTTCATAATATCAAAGAATATGTGGAACTCGAAACACGGCCCTAGACCTCCAGTTGAAGAGATCCCTACGCACTACAGGTTCTGTCTAAAACCAACAAAACAACAATTATGACTTTCTCAAATGCACTAAAAGCGTAATTTAAACGAACTTTGAAAAGTCAAAAGCTGGTTTTGGTCTCAGTTTATGAGAAACCTCTTTCTTGCTCAAAGTCGTTCGCCATTATGTTTTCATACATTCAAAGTAATCCACACTGAAGCAATATAAAGCTTTTATTCAACTAATCTACTCCATTTACATTATTACAATAGATTTCCTCATTCAAAAGCACCAACTAATTTGCATTCTATTTATTTCCAACACCCATTAATTAAGTCACACCACATCAATCAGTTTATTCAATTCGTTCACAAACGCAAATGCAGTCGTACATATACGCATTCAACTTCATGGGAAGTTAGTTTATTCTAAATTCTGGATTTAAGAAAGTTTTGTTCTCTTTTTATTTTACTTCACATGCTTCCTGTTTTATATTTTTATGCATTTATTTAGCTTAGTTTAACGTTAAAGACTATGTTCAGATTTGCTCGGGTTTTACATTTTCAATTGTGTGTTTTCGACATATCTGTTCAATCAAATTATATCTTTGATTCTTCTTTTGATTTCTGCTTTTGTGTTATTCTGATCATTGGCTAATGATAGAATGTTTTGCGATGACTTTTACGACATTTAGTTTTATCCCATTAACTTTTTCTGTTCTAATTCTATCGGCGTCGAATTTTATATTAACAGCAGAAGGGTTTACAGGAATAGGTACCCTTGTGGCGGATTATTCAGTGTCCCCTTTCTATCAATTCTATAAGCATTCTGTTTTTGTTTGCTAAAGATGTTATAAATCCATATAACAGAAGCATATTATAAAAACTGTAGAGGGGTTTATCTAAAGCTATTGTCTCCTTTTTTCCTGTATATAGGAACAAGTAAAGTTTGAAATTCAAAATTGTCTAATAATTAATGTGGAAGTTTTAACTGGAAATATATATGCACATATATCTACATACGAAAGTGCATAAACA
This sequence comes from Octopus sinensis, assembly GCF_006345805.1. Taxonomy (NCBI): domain Eukaryota; kingdom Metazoa; phylum Mollusca; class Cephalopoda; order Octopoda; family Octopodidae; genus Octopus; species Octopus sinensis. The sequence continues at coordinate 97,880,939 of NC_043006.1, read as the reverse complement.
CGTATATATATATATATATATATATATATATATGGGGGGGGGATTCACAAAAGAACAAAAGACGAAGACAGGTGATGTAGAGAACAAACAGATGTGTTAGTATAACACTCGGAAGAGAAAAATTCTTTAACGTTTCCACCCTACGCTCTTCCACAGGAAGGAAGACAGAAAAAATAACAAGGAGAGAAAATAAAGAATGTGTACTGGCTAGCGATCTACATATATATATATATACATATATATATATATATATATATTATATATATATATATATAATATATATATATATATATATAATATATATATATATATATATATAGTATATATATATATATAATATATATAAGGCGCAGGAATGGCTGTGTGGTAAGTAGCTAATTTATCAACCACATGTTTCCGGGTTCAGACCCACTGCGTGGCACCTTGGGCAAGTGTCTTCTACTATAGCCTCGGGCCGACCAAAGTCTTGTGAGTGGATTTAGTAGACGGAAACTGAAAGAAGCCTGTCGTATATATGTATATATATATGTGTTTGTGTGCGTGTGTTTGTGTGTCTGTGTTTGTCCCCCTAGCATTGCTTGACAACCGACGCTGGTATGTTTATGTCCCCGTTACTTAGCGGTTCGGCAAAAGAGACCGATAGAATAAGTACTGGGCTTACAAAGAATAAGTCACGGTGTCGAGTTGCTCGATTAAAAGCGGTGCTCCAGCATGGCCGCAGTCAATTGACTGAAACAAGCAAAAGAGTAAAAGAGTATAGATATATATATATATATATATATGGCCGCAGTCAAATGACTGAAACAAGTACAAGAATGAAAGAATAAAAACATCTATGTGTGTGTGTACTACATACATATATATTTACACCCATATAGATACATATATATACATATATATATATATATGTGTGTACTACATACATATATATTTACACCCATATAGATACATATATATATACAAGTACAAGAATGAAAGAATAAAAACATCTATGTGTGTGTGTACTACATATATATATAGTTACACCCATATGGATACATATATATTTACACCCATATAGATACATATATATACATATATATTTACACCCATATAGATACATATATATACATAGAATAAAAACATCTATGTGTGTGTGTACTACATACATATATATTTACACCCATATAGATACATATATACTTGAGAGTCACTGTTTGAGTTGCATAATAGTGGGTTTATCTCTAATTTATATTTTATCTATTTATAATGTGAAATTTTATTTAGTAATAAATTGAATTCTTCCTTGTAAATTTGGAGTTATACTCCCTTATATTATTATTATACACACACACACACACACACACACACACAAATATATATCTATATATATAAAACTAAACTTGTATGTCTGTGTGTGTATCCGTGTGTGTGTGTCTGTGTGTTTAACTTCCCGGCACATCTCTTCCTAGCCTACAAATCGTAGAACCACCAAAAATGGGTCACTTAAAGTTTAGGCGAATGAAAATTGAACTGCGCTATTTCTGTTCCGAAATTCATCTCGCAAGTGCAAAAATCGATAATGTGTTTGTTTAGGCCTTATCCCATGCATTGAATAGTGAACTTTACTCAGTCAGCTGTATGACGTGAACTGTGTTCACCACGCATGCAAGCATGCGTAAATTGCATGAACAATAAGAAAATCAAGATATAAAAACGAATCGCCGTAAACATTGTAGAAATTCGGCAAAGAAATGAATTTTCTGGATGTAGCCTGGAGGGTTTTTTTCGTATTAATCGTTTGGACTTTGTGAACACATACCAATTGTTTTCATAACATTTTTAACGCTTTGAATTAAATGTGACCATTTTGCGTTGAGTCTGCAGTTTGAATCACTTTAGCCAAATTTTAGCAGGCCGGATTTTTGATCATCACGATACATCGCCAGCGACTCCCTGAAACTCTCCCCTGAAATCCCCGTTGAGAAATACTGTCCTAAAAGAATAATTCAACAATGCAATTATTTGATCAATAAAAATTTATGAAACGCTTCTACGTACTTCCTATTGAGGAAATGGAACACATAAGCGCAAAAATAGAGGGCATTAAATGCTTGATTTTAAAACCCAAATAATTGAATTTTGATTGAACTTCATCCAAGTTTAGCTTAATTCGCGCGTGCATAGAACGCACGAGCGCACGAGCCGAGCAATACTGCTAGTATATATATATATATATATATATATATATATTCATACATATGCACACATACACATATATATGTATGTATATAGGTATCTATGTATAAAGGTGTACACCCACACACACTCATATATGCATATATATATACATACACATTTATGTGTACATATGTCTCTATAATGCATGCATTTATGGATGTGCGTATACCACTAATAAATAGGTGTTGATGCGTTCACTCCGGTTAAATCTCTTCACTATAAAGATCAACATTGTAAATCGTAGTCAAGTTCATATATCTCTGCTAATGTTGTATTGGACAACCTCCCTTCAAGGTACGACAATGATGTTGCTTCGAAAACTGGTTGGCATTGTAAGGATGGTGTCTTTGTTAGTTAATCACTATCATAGATGTGATATGACAGACCTAGGGGTAAAGACTTTTCTCGCACGATTATCTTACCTATTGTTTTCAAACATTGAATATCCACACTGCGGCATTTTTTTTTATTTCCTACGCAATGTGCCTGAATTTTATCAGTTGATTCATGACTATTAGGAAACGATTAGTCATTCCCTACCTGGCCTAACTTTTTTCTTCAGAGCCTTCAAAACTGTAGGACGAACGGCAGGAGGTGTTCTGAAAGAGAGTCACACAGAAAATGCTGCAACAAGAGTGAAAATCCATTGAAGGTGGCAAAGGATTGCGTGAAGGTTTTAATCGACCGTCAGATCTTTTTAAGTCTACAACCAGAATCAGAAAGGAAAACGTCGGATGAAATATTGTACGGCAGCTTCATTGACACGAGTAAAATTGTACCAGTCCGTCGCTCTGAAGTTGAATTTTATTTTAACGACATAGAAAGGATAAAAGAGAAAGATAATATGGGTGGAACATGAACTCAACGCACAGAGGACTGATACGAGAGGAATCCGTCAAAGGTGCCTAAATCACTGGTTGTGCTCTTCAAATTGGTAATAGGTATAATCTGACTTCTATTTCTGGAAGATCAATTTTCATTCATGTGAAGTCTATTTGCCACTTAAATGTGCTACTACTAAGGGTGGATTATATTGTAGCTTGTAGCCCAAGGAGAACATCTTCTCCAGGTGACTATTGGCTATTGACAGAAAGTGTGTCAATAGCCAATAGCCAGCTGGAGAAGTTGTTCTCCTTGGGCTACAAGCTACAGTATAATCCACCCTTAGTGGTTAGCTAGATTTAAGTGGCAAATATACTTCACATTGTCGTGCAGCTACTGTTTATACCTCGTTCAAAGATTTATTATTAATTTTCATTCAGTTAACCAATAATGAACTTGCAAGATGCATCCATAACCGTACCAGTTCATGTCGCAAAATATAGAACTACCAGAATTCTCTTTTCCTGTTTCGAGTGGATTATATCTTACTTCTAAAATTTATGTTTATTCCAACATTTCCAAAGTGACTGTTGGGTTTTTAACTTTGTCGCTCATCTACATGCTTCTGCTTTTCATTCTGGCATGTATTTATTTATATACTTATTTATGTATGTCATTTATTTATGTGTTTCCCATTTATCATTTTTACGTTTCCTGAAGTTGTTGTCAGCATTGGGTGTATGTTTGTCCAAACGTTCAAACATCTGCCGATATCGCTACTGCTATTTTTGTTCTTGTAATTGTTTAGGTTTTCATTTGTACTGAATTTACTTGTTCGTGCTGTTATTACAGAGTTCATTTTTTTTCTTGTCACATATGATTTTGTGTCCATCGTGTACTTGTCTCTATTGTGGTTAGTCTTCTTACTGTTGTGAGTGTTACTATAATGGGTTTCCTGAAATACTGAATTTTATTTCAACAGAATGGGTTTGTTGAAAGAAATTTTTATGAAGAATTATAAAACTTTGCAAACAATACTATGTTGATTTACAAAGGAATCGAAGGTGAAATGACAATAGGTAAAGATACATAGATAAAGACATAAATGCACAGACAGATCGATTGATGCATAGCATTACAGGACACAGTCACACATGTATTTACAGACAAAGCACCTCTCTTTCTCTCTATCTCTGTCTCATTGTGTCTTTCTCTCACACTGTGTATGCATGTGAGTATAAATGCAAATATATAGATAAGTATGCATATACATGTATCTGTTATATATATATATATATATATATATATATATATATATATATATATTATATATATATATATATATATTCATACATACATAATATACATACATACGTATACATATACATGCATACATACATATACATATATAAACCTCTTATGGAAAATTACGAAGTAGATTGTTGAACTATGGCAAAATAAGAATGATAGAGTAATACAGAGAAAGAAAGAGAGAGAGAGAAAGAGAGAGAGAAAGAGAGAGAGAGAGAGAGAGAAAGAAAGACAGAGAGAGGTGTATAGCTGGAGGATTAACTAATAGAGAAACAAGATAGAGGAGTGTCAGTATGAGAGCATTATGAATAAGACCGAAGCTTGAAGCAATGAGTTGGAACTAATTGAAACACAGATGATGTCGAAATATTTAACGTATATTAGATATATAAGAACTAGAATTACGTTTTATAATTGTGTTTAGCTAAAATCGTATGCATTTAGTTAATAAAAGACAAAGGATTTACTTAGAGTATGCTCTTGAATAAACAATGATACTTCAATGACGTAATGAAAATATTATTTTTCTATCCAGAGAGATAACATCTGCGTGCTAAACATAACAGTCAAATCATTCTCGTATCTAATTCTGCTCACTTACAAGAATTGGAGTGATATATATATATATAAAACGGATTGCTGATAAAGCGTTCGAGGTCTTAAAATCTATAGCTGGGCGATTAAGAGGTCTGATTCGCAACCCGGCAGTTTCGGTTTTAGTTCAACTACCCTCTAGTTTTGTTAAATCCTGTGTACTATTTCTTCGGACATATAACGTTTTGTAGGAGTATTTTGTTGGCAGAAGCCTCGTCATATATATATATATATATATATATATATATATATATATATATATATATTGCCGGCGAAGGGCTGCGTCTGCGCAGTAGATTTTGAAAAAATTAGGATGTATAAACAAGAAGCACATAGTTGATCGCCTCGTGTTTATATATTTAATCTAAGGTGTACCTGTTGAGAACGATTTCACCTAGCGAGTAAATGTTATTTACTTGCTAAACTAAAATCACAAACCAATTGGTCCAGGAAAATTGATGGTAAAATCTTTTATTTTTTTCATTTCGTTCCTGTCGAATTTTATCCCTAATTTTGTGGTTATGGAACGTAGCTGTTCTTTCTATCGTGTTGAAGAGTGTATTCCTTATGTGCTTAAATGTACACTGTATTTTATAACTAATACATAGTCTTTGGACTAAATTTTTACAAGTTAGGCCACTGGAAATAAAAATTTCTATTAATTTCCATTTCCCTTTGATTAAATATATATATATATATATATATATATATATATATAATATATATATATATGCACGTACATCTTAAATCATATCTGGAATGAGAACCTCACAACCCACAAATATGCATTTGGAATTTGCTAAAGAACAATTTCAAAGCAAATATTTCCAAAAACTAGTTGAAGGCAACTTTATTTATTCTTTCCAGAAGCTTCGAAATAAAACTGATCGAAAATGTACCGAGAAGAACAAGGAAAACGCAGAGAAAGGACGTTTGTGAAAAAATCTAAATAGAATTTCAATAATTGCGACCTAGGTAGGTACAAATGAAGAAAAGGTCAAATTTGTGGATGAAAGAATGGAATTGGAAATTTCAAAGAAGACTTAGGCCTACTAAATCCTCTCGGCAATATAGTTAACAAGGATTCAATAATCGCTTCATTTGCTGCAGTAAATCTTTATAGAACAATCCCATACGAGTACGGACACAGTGCAATAGACCTTTGCCGAAGGAAATTCCCTGATGAAACACCGGACGGAATTTCTTCAGAGGGATTGCATTTTATCCTTTAAACCCAAATTTTTATTTTGGAGATAAAGACCAACCTACAAATATCTGGGACTGCGATGGATACAGAATTTACGCCAGCATACACCAACTCCGTCATAGCATATCTAAAAGTTCAGGTGGTGAACAACATTCAACCTTCCACTATCAAGGTTTCTTTTAGTCCAGCCGTTAATACCTTTGTTCTCTTCGTACAATTTCTGTTTTAAAAAGCGCAAAGTAGTGATTTTACGAACTATTCAGAGCCAGTCGTTGTCACTTCAATTGATTTGACTTCTTCCATGGATGCTTCGGGATAATTTTATCTTATTGTTGGTAATGAAACACTTATCATTTATACCTTATTTCTACTGTTCGTGGAGTGGGCTGTAAATATCTCCATGATAGAACAATGGTGAGACAACAAGAACCGGCTGCGTTGCGAAAACATCCTGTCATCTTTTCTAGTGAAATTTAGTTCTTACGTTATAGCTAGTGATATGCTTGTTTTGACTGTTGTGAATGTATGAGACTCGGTTGCTATTTATTGTAGGTAGATATCCGCGTAGGAGTTTCATGAGACAGTTGATGTAGTTGCTAATATTTTGTATTTTATCCATTCATAAATTGTCACCTGAAAATGCTTCGTTTGCATATCATTGCTTTCTACTATTGAAATTTAATAAACTTAGACCAAAAGTTACTAGATATCCAGTCATTTATTCATTACAAATTTCTTCGTCCTGTTATAACTATGGTCGATATTTAAATGTAACATCTAGATAATGCTAAGGTGGCAATCACAAGATCGTATATCTGAAATAGTGACAGAATTTGAATAGTAAATCTTTCACCTCGATAACATGTAATACGCTTTATTAATTCAGCTTTGTAAGTATCTCTGAAGTTGAAGAAACTGGTTATGTTGTTGTCAGAGTAACGTTCGTTAACGTGAAATTTGCAGCGTAAATAACGGGCTCTCTTTGTTGTTCTTATATAACTCTGTCGTAGATCTCGAGCAAGGTCCATGATCGGTTTCCCGCCTCTCTGACCCTCCTGGAAAACATAAACAATAAACGGAGTTATTCTCTCATTTGAGACGTGGCACGAATGCTTGAACTACCACTAAAATCAATTATTAGCCTGTTGGCAGTTATAGCTCATGAATTAGATTACCGTTATCAAGAAACAAGAATCCTCAATTACAGGACTTTCCACTCAACATCCGTATACGAAATATAGCTCAAAATATTTTGGTCTACTCAAAGTATTGGTTACAAGATATTTTTCAAGGAGGCAGAGTACCACATTTATATTTGATTATACGTAACACGTAACTGACGGATCAACAGATCTTTTGCCGAGATGTACAATATTACATTGTTATAAATATTTTATATTTGTTTTGTTTTCTTTTGTTTTTGTCTTTGTTTTTTTTTAGTCTATAACAAATTACCATTTCAAGATATCAGTTACTACATTTTATTGATAAGTCACCGGAAATCTAAGTATTGAATACTAATTACAAATTTTGGTTAACATAAACTACGATTTAATATTATTAATACTGCAGAAAGATGCCTCAATCCATTGACTTTCGATTGTTCAAAATTGAATAATAATTGTATGTCTCTATCAATAAACACATCGAAATATTAATATTGCAGGCAAAGTCTAGAATCTACGTCTATACTGAATTGTGTAACATAGAATTACCAATGACAAACACAATTACCATCAACTTCCATTGCCTATAAGCGCACGCACACACACATACACGCACACACACACACACACCTATACACGCTCTCAACCCCACCGTATATACGTATATCTATATATAGATATAGATATAGGCAGATAGATAGTTAGATAGATAGATAGACAGACAGACAGACAGATAGATAGATAGATAGATAGGTAGATAGGTAGATAGATAGATAGATAGATAGATAGATAGATATGATTTTTTATTAGCCACACAGGGCTGCACACAGACAGGACAAATTACAAGGTAGAGCTTTTCTTTTGGGGGTAAAAAAGTGATCGTAAAAGGAAAGAAAGAGGACAAAAAAAAGGGGGGGGGGATAAACATTTTTTAAAAAAGGGAAAGAAAGGGAAAGGAAAAAATTGATCAATAGGGATCGTTATCACAGAAATGTCAATATAAAGTGTAAAGGGGAGGACAGGTGAGGTTTACCCGTGGAAAGAAAAACCTACGGAAAAGACCACGGTAACCTCGGTCAATGAAGTCACATGTTATATTTTTTTACAAATAAGCAACTCTCTGTCTTAATTTTTACGGATCATAGGATCATAGTCAAGGTGGCTTCGTCATTCATACGTGCCATTCTTGCTACATTAACCCTAAGGTAGATACAGATACATATATATACTCATATATGTATATCTCAATGAATATATATATCCATTTATGGTTATACATACATATATATATATATGCATATATATATACATATATACACGCATACGTATGCATAAATATACCTATATATGTATGTGCGTACTATGTATGTTTACACACACATTTGTATACACACATTATTTCACATATTCAATTACGTACCTTTGAAGATGTCTGTTTCAACTTGCGAATTGTCGTAGAAATACACTTGTTTACCGTGTGTGCGTGTGCGTAGTATGCGTGAGTATGCGTGTGTGCGCGTTTGTTTGTGTATGTGTGTGTGTGTGCCTGTTTGTGTGTGTGCGTGTGTATAAATATATATGGCAGAGCGTGAGAGGGAACAGATAGATAAGTAGATTGATTGACAGTGAGGGCGCGTGGCTTAGTGGTTAGGGCATTCGGCTCATGATCGTAAGGTTGTGAGTTCGATTCCCGGCGACGCGTTGTGTCCTTGAGCAAGACACTTTATTTCACGTTGCTCCAGTCCACTCAGCTGGCAAAAATGAGTTGTACTTGTATTTCAAAGGGTCAGCCTTGTCACTCTCTGTGTCACGCTGATTATCCCCGAGAACTACGTTAAGGGTACACGTGTCTGCGGAATGCTCAGCCATTTGCACGTTAATTTCACGAGCAAGCTGTTCCGTTGATCGTATCAGCTGGGACCCTCGTCGTCGTAACCGGCGGAGTCTTTTTAGATTGATTGACATATAGACAGATAGACCAACATATACATACATAGATTGGTGGTTTAAACTGCTATGTATGGCATAAGTGGCCAGTTTCCATGAATTTTATAACGAATTTGGCTGTTCTTATCACTTTGTCATCCAAACGGTAAAAGTTTCGTTTTTATTCTTAATCATGCTCAAGTTTAATAACCTTAAGTTACTCTTTCGAAAGATGACGAAGAGAAAGTTGTAAGAAGGTATACAGACATAAGGTAGATAGATAGATAGATAGATAGTAGGTAGATAGATAGATAGATAGATAGATAGATAGATAGTAGATAGATAGATAGATAGATAGATATATAGATAGATAGATAGATAGATAGACAGACAAACAGACAGATAGATAGACAAACAGACAGACAGATAGATAGATAGACAGACAGACAGGCAGACAGACAGACAGATAGATAGATAGATAGATAGATAGATAGATTGATAGATAGATTGATAGATAGATAGATAGATAGACAGACAGACAGACAGATAGATAAATAGATAGATAGATAGATAGATAGATAGATAGATAGATAGATAGAGAGAGAGAGAGAGAGAGAGAGTGAGAGAGAGGCATAAATAAAGAAGGGAGCTTTAACGAAACGGAAAATATTCTGCGAAATTAGGTTTTAATGAGTGCCATGAATGTGTATGAAGAGTGTGACAAATATAGACGCTCATATTGTAAACATTACATTTATTTTTAATGAAATTCTTTTGAAAATATCTTGGCATTTGAAGTCTTCAATAAGTTTAATAGTTTTTTTAATATTTGGAGAATATTTCTCACCGTTCCATAGACTTAATATTTGATCTAAAGAAATCAGTTATAGCTGGCTTCATATCCCATAACTTAATACTTTTGATATTTTCGCTGATACGATTAATCTCAGTTACTTTAAAATTCCTTATTGCTAAATTTCACACAGAAAAGTTGTTAATGAAAATTACTTTGATTTCTTGAATATTAATTAAGATTCAATCTTATCAAATGGTTGGAAGCGATTCGGTATCTTTTTTATTCATTCGCTTTTATCATTTGGATTGTACATGCTTTCTATATACGTAGCTGTATGTGCGTATGTGAATATGATGCGTTCTCATAAGTACATATACATATACTATGCGCGAGTGTGTTTATAATATATATATATATATATATATATATATATATATATATACATATATACGAAAATATATATATATATCAATATATATGTAGATATATTGTTGTATTATTATTTATGTATACGTATACATTGATAGATGAGAACATACACGTATTTATGAATACAACCACACTCTCACGCACACACAAACACACCAACATATATATATATATATATGTATATATATATATATTATATAATATGTATATATATAATATATATATATCATATATATATATATATATATATATATATATATATGTATATATATATATATGAATATATATATATATATATATTATATATATATATATAATATATACATACATATATATATATACATACATATATATCTTGTATCGACATCTATAAGGTGTGTGTATATATATACATATATAACATATATATAGGTATGTATATATATTTTGTATGTTTATATATACACATATATTTATCTATGTGTCTGTATATATTTGTATGTATATATATGAACATATAACACACATACACACACACACACACACACATATATATATATATATATATATAACATTATGTATATATATAAATTTATATTTATAATATAACCGTGTCTGCGTGTGTATGCATCATATGCATTATATCCTCATTCATATATATATAATATATAGATGCGTGTGTGTGTGTGTGTGTGTTGTCTTTGTGTAAGTGGGAGGGAGAGAATGCCTGCGTCTGTACTTGTGTGTTTGTGCGCGCGCGTATGTGCATGTGTGTGTGTGTGTGCATGTGCGGGGTGGGACATACGGTGCTTATATGTTTGTGTTATATTAATAGGCTAATACAAAATCTAATAATCGCCGATGCACCACGAGACAATAACAAAAACTAAATTTATCAGACTTCACTCTGATCTTATATCTGATATGATCCGAATAAATAAAATATCAGATACGTCTGTGATATTTTAAGTGGAGAACATTGAAGGAGTCAGAAACGCTTCATTAACTAATTATTTGTGGTTTCGTTTGAACGGTTTCCTTTCTCTGATTTTCTTTTTGTATAAAACCATATGATAACCTAACTCAGGAAATTAATTGCACATGTACGATGAAACAAATACTGATATAAACAAGCACACATATACACATATATACACATATATACACACGCACACATACTTGAATTTATACATACACTCACAGATATATATACATAAATGTACTTACATATTTGTATATATGTATATATTCTCATATATATATATATATATATATATATATATAAGAACCTACTTGGAAAAGAATACGTGGCGTTCGATGATATAATAATATAAATAATATATAAATATATGCATATATAAGTATATACATGTGCATACCTACACATATATGCATATATATACATTTATATATGGGTACAGGACATAAGAAACAAAATCATGGAAAGCGAACTTTTTTCGAACAACGAAAAAAGCAAACAAAGAAAGAAGAACGAGACATGCATCATAAAGAATATTCCCTACATTCGAAACGTGGAGTAGATAAAACAGGGGGAAACTGATGAAGGGAATGTTCTGTATGTTGAATGTCTCGTCCCTCTGTTTTTTTTTTTTTGTTGTTCGAAAAAAGTTCGCTTCCTATGTTTTTGTTTCTTATGCTCTCGTTTCTCATTTCGTCTACGTTTTTTGATATCCTGTACCCATATATGCATGTAGATATACATACATATATATATATATATATTATATATATATATATATATATATATATAATATATATATATATACTTGGTTGTTAAGTAATACTTAATTATTCCACGTCCTCGCGTTGCTGTGCTTTTTCTGTGTTTTCTTGTTGGATTAACTATATATATATAATATATATATATATATATATATATACATATAGTGTGTGTGTGTTGTGTATAATACTATATATATATATATATATATATATATATATATTATATATATGCATATATATACTGAAATTTAATGCTTATATAATTATAAAATTACATTTTTTCGTTATTGTCATTATTATTATTATCATTATTATTATTATTATTGTTGTTGTTGTTGCTGTTATTGCTATTATCGTTTTACTCCTGAGAGTACTTGGTCTTGTTTTCTATGGTAGATTCCGTGAGAATGGAGAGCAGCCTGCTGCCAGAGGTCTCACAGGCTCTCTTTCAGCGTATCATAGTCTTTGATAATTGGTGGTTAAGTATAGTGTGATATTTCAACATCGAAGTACCAGTCTCAAAATCCTAGCTGTCCCCAACAGGGCAGCTTTTTCGGCTTCCTCTACCCTCATGTCAATTCCGATTTCTCTGACATATTTCTAGAACTTGGTTGTTAGTGCACCTACAACTACTGGACTCTCCTCATAACCCACATTATTGCAACTTCATCTTTTAGTAGTCTGTACTTGTCAACCTTTTCCAATTCTTTATCCCTAATGCGTGCATCTCCATGTATTGCAATATCTATAATGTTGGTTTCCTTTTTCCTTTTATCTACCACAACAATATCTGTTCTCCGAGCATCGATTAAAGAGTCACATCGGATTGTAAAATCCCATAGTAGCTTATATTCCATTTTGTCGGTTACACCTGGTTCAATTTAGTACCATTTCCATACTCTGTCAAAGCCGCAATTTTTACATAGCCTGCAGTGGACGAACTTAGCCACCGTGACTCCTTTTGTAGTGCTTTTGTGTCACCTTGCTACTCTCATTCACAATATGTGAGATTGTTTTGTTTCTGCTGCCACACATCCTATAAAGGGGTGATTCGCTGCTCTTATCTATTTGGAACTTGGTGTAATTAGTTCTTATATCTTGTCCCTAGGCACTGCATATTAATGCCTAAG
>NC_043006.1:97855116-97857616 GCF_006345805.1 Octopus sinensis | reverse complement strand
ATTCCTAAGTAGATGACTACGACGCACTCTACGTTACATCAATTTCTACTTATGGCTACATTCTTACCTACAGGATTTTAATAGTAAGTATGTGTCAACTTAGAAAAAAGTTATAGTATTGCTGTTACTATATTTTGAAATATAAAACGGCGTCAGAAATAAAATTAATGAATCTTGAAACTTTGGGTGTCTCACACATTTACCAATTTCCATTAATGCATGTGCCGCGAAACAGTTCCGCAGAATGAATTTACTCGTTATTATTGCATAGAAAAAAGGTGGCGAACAGGTAGAATCGTTAGCACGCCGGGAAAAGTGCTTAGCGGCACTTTGTCCGTCTTTACGTTCTAAGTTCAAATTCTGCCGAAGTCGACTTTGCCTTTCATCCTTTCGGGACTGATAAAATAAGTACCACTTGACCACTGGGTTCGATGTAATCGACTTAGTTCCTCCCCCAAATTTGCTGACCTTGTACCAAAATGTAAAACCATTTACTGTACAGAAGACCTACACTATACGTATAATGTGTACAACCATTTGGAGAACAGGCAGTTCGTTTTAGCTTAGGATATAGAGATAATGAAAACAACTTTCATCTCTGTCCATGTTGGAAATTTCTTACTACGTTATTGAAACTGCAGAACACTGAAGAATACGCTTGGCCGCATTTACTTACATCGTGGTACATTCCAATAATTAAAATATTAATGCTAGCTACTAATGTAGCATAAATTGAGTTTTAATAATTATTATCAAAATTACGTTATATATTTCTATAGTATTGCAGTCATGAAGGAAATTTTACGATTGGCATTTTTTGAAATTTACATACAGGTGCAAAATTTTTACTATTTTCCTGCTTATATTGGACTGATGTCTATCATAGACTTATGTCTATCCGATTATTCTGCCAGTGTTCGATTATGTTCCTAAACCTTTAACAAATTTTACAACACATTCTTCTTTACATATCAAAGGTAAAACATACACCTGTATTTAAATACATTGTCGCAGTGGACGGAGTATATTAACTGCCCCTCCCCTCATAGCTGGTGATTCCAAAAAAAGAAACCATAAGCGCGCACAGGCATAGAATGGTCGTGACAGTAAGTTGAACACGCAAACACCAAATGTTATGGAGAAGCAATGCTTGGGAAGAGATGGAAATAATGAGAGAGAGGGAGAGAGTGGAGTGGATGGTGTTTGTGTATGTGACAATAGGGGAAAAATCAGAACGGAAAACGGATTTGAAAGAAGAGGGGAAAGAGAAGGGGTGCAAATAAGCGGAAAAGAACTGAAAGTCCTAGATTGACCGAGAGATGAAGGATAAAGAAGACAACGAAAGAGATAAGAAATATAACTACAAAATATAGGAGATAAAAAGAGAGAGAGAAACATATAGACAGACAAGGAGGAAGGAAGGGAAACACTAGAAGCAACAAAGCTTTCAACGAGTCGCAGTAATGAAGGTAAAATACTTAAAGACAAAGGGGAGATAATCATTTTACATGAACGAAAGGAGACAGGAAGATGGACATACACAAAATCAATATATATTTGTGTGTGTGTATGAGAGAGAGAGAGAGAGAGAAAGAGAGAGAGAGTAGGAGTTTGTGTATGGTCATCTTCCCCTCTCCTTTTGTTTTTGTACAACAATTACCTTTCCTTTCTCTTCATTCCACCCGCCTGCCTGTTATGAGCATATATGCGTGTGTAGGTGTGTATATGTTCGAAATTAATTCAATATTCCTCAGGCAATTGTCTTAGAAATAATATAAATACTATATATGATGTGTCGGTAATAGACTATACATTCAATTTCGCTTCATATTTATCAGTGAAACGTCTTAAAACTAATACAGTCATGTCAGCACTGTGTGAATAATACATTAGGCTTTCGCTTTTGTTCTATAGTTAAGGAACCGTTTACTTAAATCGTTAAGTACGTACACTGTCGCAGGATAATATTACAGACTATTTTATGTATTTTATATTACTATTGCATCATTATAAGCGTGTCATCTATGCTAATTTATCTTATAATTTATAAATATGCATCATCAGTAAAATTGCAATGTAGTACACACGGGTTACATCATAAGTTATTTGTCAGTTGATTTGAAATACTTGAATTATACCCTGAAATGTTTCGTTAGAATGATGCAGTGAGAAACAAATTACTGAAATTACCTATGGTGTTTGATTTGACATGAACTATGAGTGGACGAATTAAATATTAATTTCCACATCACGAGCAGTGTAACAAAATTGGGAGAGCGAGTACGATTCATAATAGGGCCCCCAGTATTTAAATGGTACAGTGATGTTTTGACCGAATCCCAGGAAGTAGGAGAAGCAGAGCTCACCATACCAAGACTCGAAATTTCAACAAAAAAATAAAAGCAAATGTAGATAAAGAAGCATATTTTTTTATGAAGCGTTAAATAGGGAGAGATAGATCTTCCAGCTGCTAGTAAGTCAACCAATCAAAAGCAACTTT
>NC_043006.1:97847616-97850116 GCF_006345805.1 Octopus sinensis | reverse complement strand
TTTCTATCTCTAACTTGAAGCCAACGACTTCTTGTGTTGGTTTCTTCTTTCTTCCTTCACTTTTTTTGTATTCACTCTTAATAAACTATTTACATCCTAACTAGTTACCAAAAGTTCTGTGATTGATTAATTTTGCTTGCTTTATTTTATGTGGGATTTATTTATTTAATTAACTGGGAAGGTTTTTTTTTCTATCTATCTATGATAACTTATTTAAAAGTTTTCCGTATTACTTGTTTTGCATTGAAGATTTTGGTTGTATGTGTGTAATATTAATTATTTTGTTAAGTATTATGTAGGCAGAAGTTTCAAGTACTGCAATATGAATACTGAATGTGTCTCCTTTAATAAAACTTACTTTATATCGCCTTTCAGCTTCATACCAATTTCTTGCTATATTGTTTGATCTGTTTTCACGTTCCTTCAGATATTTTCGTCAATATGTGAACAATAAATGACACTATATTGCTAATAATGATAGTTCTTCATGATGCGTAGCTTCTATAACGGACAACACAACAGCTTCTATAAACACTCTTCAAAGCGAATCTATTAATTCATGTTTTTAGTCATTCACTTTTGCCTAAGTGCATCCCATCATGCACTGATGGGTTTATTCAGTCCGACAAACTGGTTTTCTGTAGTCTGTAAGTCTACAATGTTATATTCTTGACTTTATTTCTTTTCTTTTTGTATTTTCGTTTGCAAGGAATACATTCTTTTCATCAAAACTTGCTTTTAAATTAAACTGAAGTTTCTGGTAGCTGTTCACTATCATCATCATCATCGTCATCATCGTCAACAACTTATTATCATCATCGCCATTAATGTAAGGAGGTAAGCTGGCAAGAAACGTTGGCACGCCGGGCGAAATGCTTTGAGGTATTTCGTCTGCCGTTACGTTCTGAGTTCAAATTCGGCCGAGGTCGACTTTGCCTATCATCCTTTCAAGGTCGATAATACAAGTGTCAGTTGAGCATAAAATAAGTACCAATCGATAAAAGGATTAGAAGCAGTTGAGGAAGCGATGTAATCTATTTAACTCTTTTCCTCAAACTTCCTGGTCTAGTACCAACATTTGAAATTATCATCATCATTAGTAGTAGTAGTAGTAGTAGTAGTAGTAGTAGTAGTAGTAGTAGTAGTAGTAGTAGTAGTAGTAGAAGTAGTAGTAGTATCAGCAGCAGCAGTAGTAGAAATAGTAGTAGTAGTAGCAACAGCAGCAGCAGCAGTAGTAGTAGTAATAGTAGCAACAGCAGCAGCAGCAGTAGTAGTAGAAGTAGTAGTAGTAGTAGTATTAGTATCAGCAGCAGCAGTAGTAGAAGTAGTAGTAGCAACAGCAGCAGCAGCAGTAGTAGTAGAAGTAGTAGTAGTAGTAGTAGTAGTAGTATCAGCAGCAGCAGTAGTAGAAGTAGTAGTAGTAGTAGTAGTAGTAGTAGTAGTAGTAGTAGCAACAGCAGCTGCAGCAGCAGCAGCAGCAGCAGCAGTAGTAGTAGTAGTAGTAGTATAACCTCCCTCTCACAGCAACGACAGGAGCAGCAGCATCAGCGATGTTGTCATCGTTGTCATCGTCCTCTGCAACATCGCCATCATCGTCTCAGTTATCGCTGTTGTAGTTATCATCATCAACATTTAAGGGAACTTTATCGATATTGCTTTTATAGTTGTTCTTTGTTTGTGGCAGTGGTTCTGGTAGTTGTAGCGGTGGTACTGCGGCACTATCAGTGCTGTCGGTGGCATCTAAATATGACTTGGTAGCGTGACTTATGCTTAGCATCTATAAAATTAAATATCATCACATGTCTCAACTTGCTTTCTGGTTTTTTCTTTCTCTCCATTCTTCGCTACAATTTTCTTTAAGTGTGTTTTAAACATTTATACTTAAGTGGCTTTTTAACTACACCACGCTCGATCTTCTTTGATTGGACTTCCGTGAATCGCAACACTTTGGCACCGTTTCTTTATACGTTAATATATAAAAGCAATCGTTAGTTTTGACTGCATTGTGGGAAGCCTTTTAAAATAATCATTTTCAGTTTTGATTTTTTTTTCTTTTTAACTCTAGTTATGTAGAAGTTATGAGGTGGACATTCATAGTTAATGAAATCTGCACTTTACTGTAACCGTATAAATCACGTTAACAAAAGTTATTGTATCATTAATAGATGGAATAAAATACGGAATAAAATACACAACACCATTGATTTTCAAAGGAGGTACATTAACGAATAACATTTCTATCAATTAAGAAAGTTTTGGTTTGATATCCACGTAGGTGAGAGTGCGAAAAGTTTAAAATGTCGTGAGTTGTTAGAAGAAATACCAGTACGCTATAAAGAAGGAAATTAGTAGTGTTATAATGCAGGCAAAGAAGTCTATTATTTTAGTTTAAATAAAGGGGTGAAGAGGCAACAGTAAGTGTAAGTGCACTAAACTGAATGCGTGTCAATTTTTAAATTACATCATTAAGGTTTTCAAAACGGGGGAAAAGTTCCAACAG
>NC_043006.1:97822616-97842616 GCF_006345805.1 Octopus sinensis | reverse complement strand
TATCATTGTAGCAAAGTAATCATTTGACCATATCTACCAAATAGGAACTTTTAACACAATATTAACATGCTATTTTTTATAGCTTTATGTGACTATCGAGGGACACAACTGGAAAAAGATTGTTTCGTGTTTTCTCGAAAGTGTATGGGAATCTTATGACATCAACACGTATACAAACAGTGCTTAGTTGTTGATGTTTAGACACACTAAGGCATTGTCCAGTGACAGTGAGATATATAATACGTCAGACAGCGGAATGAATCTAAACGTTGCACGATGCTAATTTGAATCCCTTATAAATGTTCTTAGATTAATTCCTAACTATTGCAAATAAATGAGTTCAAAGTCAGTTTGCATCGAAAATTGAGCTGAAATATATGTACAATGATATTATGCGCAATTGCAGGTTGCCTTGGTTGTTGATGATAGAAAGAGCGTGTTACAGTGTATTTGATAATACTGCACAAAGAAGAAATAATGGCAGTGACGTTAAAAATTGTAATAGTGACACAATTAATGTCGAGTGTTATGTTAATGTTATCGATGAACCTACAAAGAAAATGTTGATATTGTAGCTGCTATGCTTTTACTAACATTTGTGTAGACAATTGTAACACTTCATCTCTGGCCAGGATTACGCAAACTGAAATTCGACTAGATATCACAGACTTTAAACTACAAGTTGACGTAATATATATTCACAGATTACGAATCGACATACAAAAGGCTACAACAATGCATGAAAATATACAGTACATTTTAGAAAATCATCTCTTACGAACCAACGCAATTTAAGGAAAGGCATTTAGAAACGTAGTCTGCAACGTTGGGGTAACCGACTATATTCACTCCAGTACTAAACAGGTCGTAAAGTATATTTAACAAAGGCATAAGTTGAAGATAATACTACAAAGCATTTATATTGACGTCTTGTCAGCCTTGCCAATCCACAGATTTACCATCTTCTTCCATGTGCACACGACCATATATTTTGAGGGAACAGATCTTCAGTTATTTCATCCAATTATGACCAGTACGTAATTTTATTATCATCCCGAAAGGAGAAAAGGCTAAGGCTACCTCGTTGAGATTTAAACTCAGGAAGTGAAGAACCCTAATACATATTTCAGCTTGGATGGGAAGCACTCCGTCGGTTACGACGATGAGGGTTCCGGTTGATCCGAATCAACGGAACAGCCTGCTCGTGAAATTAGCGTGTAAGTGGCTGAGCACTCCACAGACGCGTGTACCCTTAACGTAGTTCTCGGGGATATTCAGCGTGACACAGAGAGTGACAAGGCCGGCCCCTTGAAATACAGGTACAACAGAAACAGGAAGTAAGAGTGAGAGAAAGTTGTGGTGAAAGAGTACAGCAGGGATCACCACCATCCCCTGCCGGAGCCTCGCGGAGCTTTTAGGTGTTTTCGCTCAATAAACACTCACAACGCCCGGTCTGGGAATCGAAACCGCGATCCTATGACCGCGAGTCCGCTGCCCTAACCACTGGGCCATTGCGCCTCCACTAGATTTCAGCTTAGAATGTTCATGAACATATTAACTATTTCTCGTTTAGGAACGAATCCAGTTATTAGAGAGATTGGGACGGTTGATGACATTGTATCCAGTGCTTCAATGACACCTTGTTTTAGCGGCTCCAAGAAGAAAATTTGACTTCGACGTGATTTGAACCGAAAATGTAAGGATCTCAGTGTAATTTGATATTAGAACATAAAGATTTGGATCACATACCATTACCATTTTCCTCTTTCTTGCCAATGCTCTAACGACGCCACCAATCAACTGCTCCTGACGTCTTCAATGATACTAATGGTGTTATTATTTCGAGTACTAAAATTATATAATTACATCGAAACTTCTACTATAAACGGAAGAGAAAATTATAGTTTTAAAATTATAGTATCACAAAAGAATATGCAGAGATATATGTTATTAATACACATATTCATAGAGCAAAATAAAGAAAAAGATCTGCAGAATCAGAAAGAAGGAAAGGACGGTGAATAATAAGATGGCAGCGTATTGTTAATTTGATTAAAAGTAGGAGTCTTTAATTTAATTTTGTAACTCAGATCTTTCTGTTCAGTCGGAAAATACAAGTTCTTTTTTTTTTTATTTTTCATGTCTACTTTTTTTTCCTTCTCTATCTTTCTATCTTTATTTTTCATCTTTATTCACGTCTCATTAGCATAGTTCTTCAAAATTTACAATTGGAAAATTTTATTTTTCAAAACAGAAATAAGTCAGCAAATTTAGTGTAAAGTTCAAATTAGTTGTAAAGAAATATCAGAAATAAATTATATTGGACTTAAACTTACTGAAAATAGTTGAATATATAGGAGATTCGGTTGCTTTATTCGTTCAAAATTGTTTAGTTCCAAGATCGATTCAACCGTGTGGCACTGTGATCAATGTCTAAACCTGTAATCTCGAATTTAGTATTTCCTTGTGAATGGAATCTGGTTTCATTCACGTGAACAGTGACAGAGGTCCGTCATATACATGTACATAAACATACACGCACACACACACACACACACACACACACACACACACACACACACACACACACACACACACATATATATATATATGATAAATGATGATTGTTTCATCTTGACAGATGATAGCCGTTCCATCAACACACACAACAGCCCATCACACCGCAAAATCACTCCGTTGATGCGCCCTTAGATGACATTTAAAACCAGTTGCTGACTGACAGGATTTAAAACACAAGTGACAGATATTATTCAAGTTTTTTCTACATCTTTGCCTTCTGGAACCTGATTCTGAAGCAATGATTTTGTGAACTAGCATATGTGTGCTAAGTCTTTCAAGTTTTGTGACATATGACACAAGTCGTAAGAGGCGGTTGGTGTCCAATTTTATTACCTATCTGGGCAATTCGATTTTCAAGTCACTTCATATGTTTCACATATCCTGCTTCTGACAACACCGAACACGATCACATATATTACATATCCAACATTCATTGTTGATTAGAGTACCGAATGTTCCTTTGCGACAGGCCCTTTTAAGCTCAGAGTGCTGAATCATCTTTTCCTCCCTGGCATTACAGCACCCCTACACTTGTTCAGATCTAGAACATCATTTTCCAAATCACTCCATATCTAGTTTCTTCAGGTTCTCCTTCACACAGTTTTTATAACTTTTCCTCGGCTTCTGTTGTGGTCGCTTACCAGAGCTGAGCTTACCATAAAAAAGACGCTTTGGCAATCGCTTGTCTTTCCTTCCAATAACATGTCCAGTTCATCTCATTTGAGCCAACACAACATGTTATTCAATTGAGCTACATAGTGCCATGCGCAAGAATTCTGTACTTGGTATGAAATATTCCCACGTGACTCCTAAGGTACATCTGAGGCACTTTTGATGGAATCTCTCAAGCATTTTTATACGACGTTTGTAAGTGGTTCACGTCTCACTTGAATAAAGAAGTGCAGTCAATACACAGGCCTTATGGACATTGGTTTTTGTCTGCAGGGAAATACCTCTATCTGCCCATCCTCGCTTTTTGAGCTTTCCAAATACAACACTTCCTTTCCCTATTCGATAGTATATATCTTAGTGGAGGCGCAATAGCCCAGTGGTTAGGGCAGCGGACTCGCGGTCATAGGATCGCGGTTTCGATTCCCAGACCGGGCGTTGTGAGTGTTTATTGAGCGAAAACACCTAAAGCTCCACGAGGCTCCGGCAGGGGATGGTGGTGATCCCTGCTGTACTCTTTCACCACAACTTTTTCTCACTCTTACTTCCTGTTTCTATTGTACCTGTATTTCAAGCGGCCGGCCTTGTCGCTCTCTGTGTCACGCTGAATATCCCCGAGAACTACGTTATGGGTACACGTGTCTGTGGATGCTCAGCCACTTACACGTTAATTTCACGAGCAGGCTGTTCCGTTGATTCGGATCAACCGGAACCCTCGTCGTCGTAACCGACGGAGTGCTTCCAAAATCCAGTATATATCTTGCTCATGCCAAGGTCCTTGTAAGCTGTCTGAATCATAAAAACTACTTCGGCCGCCGTTTGCCCCAGCAGGAAACAGAATTTCACAGAAGTACGTTGTTCCTTCGTTTCAGCCATCTCAAAGAATCTAAAACAAGGGAGAAGCACTACAAACCAAAGACGCACTGACTGAAACCAACCATGCCGGTCGGCAGACCGATGCCTGAGGGTTGCATCAAGTGACTTCTAGCGGCGGTAACCTGAACTACAACGGGCTCGCCTCACAGAGAATATTTCCTATTACTTTTGGGTAACTCCTCGTATATACGCGTACACACATTATTATCTTTTATCTTTTACTTGTTTCAGTCATGCGATCGCGGCCATGCTTCAAAGAATTTTAGTCGAACAAATCAACCGTTGTACTTATAATTTTAAGCCTGGTATTTATTCTGTCGTTGTTTTTTGTCATGTGTATGTGCGTGTGTGTATGTGTGCGTGTGTCTGCGTTTGTGGGGTAGTGCCTCTGTGTGTGTGTGTGTGTGTGTGTGTGTGGTGTGTGTGTGTGTGTGGTGTGTGTGTGTGTGTGTGTGTGTGTGTGTGCGTGTATTCATGAGAATATCGATTTTCTTTACTCTGAGTTCAAATGCCATCGATGTCCACTTTGTTCTTTTATCCTCTGTGGATCGACAGAGTCCCGGTCAAGTGGAGTTTATTCTTCTCCAGGTCCCTTCCTATCTCTTTCTCTCTTTCTCGTTATCCCTCTCTTTTTGTCTGTCTCTCTCACTCTCTCTTTCTCTTTCTCCTCCTTCTCTCTGTACATGCCTACCTACCTAAGCACTTTACTCGACGTGCTTACTGTTCTGCCAGCTCATCGCGCTGAATAAAATAAATATTAGATTCAAATTTTAACACACGACCAGCGATTTCATGAGAGGTGGGTAAGTCGATTCCATCGACCCCAGTAACCAACCGGTACTTATTCTATCGACTGCTAAATGATGAAAGGTAAAGTCAAACTGAGTAGAATTTAAAAGACGGATGAAATATCACCAAGCATTTTCCTCGGCACACTAATAATTTTGCAACCTCTCTGCCTTAGAACAAAATAAATATGAATATTTGTACAAACTACAGGCTGTAATCAACTAAAATAATTTGAATGTGCAGCGATAGTATACCTGAAGGCCAAGGATTGAAAGAACAAAATGAATCGAAGGAGACATAGTAGACTAATAATTAAACGTACCTATTAAGTTTTAACTATTTTCGCATAACATTATTTCTTGTTGCTTAGCTTCAAGCATATAAACAAAGGCATTCCAGACAAGAGTCTCCTATTATTTTGTCATATTTTTTTTTCTCTTTTACTTGTTTCAGTAATTTGACTGCGGCCATGCTGGAGCACCGCATTTAGTCGAGCAACTCGACCCCGGGACTTATTCTTTGTAAGCCTAGTACTTATTCTATCGGTCTCTTTTGCCAAACCGCTAAGTGACGGGGACGTAAACACACCAGCATCGGTTGTCAAGCAATGCTAGGAGGACAAACACAGACACTCAAACACACACGCACACACACACACACACATATATATATACATATATACGACGGGCTTCTTTCAGTTTCCACTCACAAGGCTTTGGTCAGCCTGAAGCTATAGTAGAAGACACTTTCCCAAGGTGCCACGCTGTGGGACTAAACCCGGAACCATGTGGTTGGGAAACAAGCTACTTTATTTCAAAACATTTGCCATAAAGGCAGTACACAGATTAAGTTAGCTTTGCGGGCTGGACGAGGACATTAATGAGGTGAATGATAATGAAAGAAAGATGATAACGATGGGAGAAGACAGAAAGCGCCCGCCGACTTTTGCTTCTCTAAAACATTGTTCTTTTTAAAAAAGATAAACACAAAACGAGGTATTAAACCTCTTACAATTTTTCAATTTTTGGACTTAGCAGTCCATTATTAATACAAAACGAGGTATTAATCCTTTACAATTTTTCAATTTTTGGACTTAAGTCCATTGCTAATAATACATATCGTCCTCGAAATAGCTTGTGCCCGCGCCCTCCACCATCAACCACGCCTCCCTCAGAACGTAGTCAAGTTCCGAGTTCGCGTCGCCCGGGACCAAGTTATAATCTTCATTGAGCTCCTTTAGCCCTAGCGTCACGTCGAACGCCACGGCCTCCACAGCTACCAGCGGAGGCCATTCGGGGTCCTGTGTGAAGGCTAAAGGTGCTCCCTTGTAGTGCTCTTCCATCACTTTTTCAATTTCTCCTCCTCTATAGAAGAGGACCAATACGTTCAGTTCTTTCGTTGGCGGCACAGTTCCCGCCAACGGTATTCCTTCTCTTGTCGGTGGCACAACCCCAACCGACGTAGTTCCGGGACATTCCGGTGCTACACTGACAGCCGGTAATGTCCCGTTTTTCTTCCTCTTTTTCTTTTTTTTTCCCTTTTCAACTGAGGGAGGGTGCGTCTCCTCCGTGGCTGGAAGATTCGCCTTCCTCTCCTCATCCCTATTATCCTTTGGTGAGCACCCATTGTTGCTCACCTTCCTCTTTCGGCCTCTGTTTGAGGAGTCCTCTGCTTTCTCGGCCGTTATCGTTCCCTCTTCTAGAGGGGTTTTACTTAACTGTTCCGAGATCCTCTTTTGTTCCCGAGGACAGTTCTTCTTTATGTGGCCGGACTCCAAGCACCGATGATACTTAGGGGGCGACCCTCAAGCATCACCGGGTACCTGCACCCGGCCATTTTCAAAAAATCTGGAAGAACCTGATTGGCTGATTGGGTCCACAGGGTCAAAATTGCTTTTGACCCAACCCAAGCAGCCGCAGGAAGAACTTTTACATTGAGGAGCTTAGTTTCGCTGTCACCCAGACCCCGGCGGATAGTCTCCTCTATCCACTCGGGTTCTATGTCGGGTGGCAGTCCGCAGATCCAAGCTTTCATCAATTTCTTTTTTTTGTACGTGGGCAGGAATAAGATTTCCTTACCCTCCAGGGGTTTGCTAGCAAATTTGCAAGCCTCTTCAGGGGTGTCAAATAGCAACCACACCGTTGCATATTTGACACCCCTGGAAATGAATTTAATTGTTGGCAAATACTCTTCCAACTCCTTTTCAATTGCCGTCTTTTCGAATAGGGCGATGGTGTCAAGTGCCTTGGAGTAGGTTCTCAACACCACCGTCCTATCTTCACGGTCTTTTAACCACTTTTTAGGTGGTATGATTTCCCACTCCAAAATTTTGTTATTTTTCGTTGCCATGTTTTTTTTTAAATATATTCAAATTAAACTCAAAAAGCAGGAAGAAAAAAGTTCAAAAGTCCAAATAAAATTTGATAGATTTTTGAAAAAACAAAAAGGAGAAAGCACAACAGAATGGAAGAAATTAACGGAAAGTCGCCACAAAGAAAAAAAATAAAAGGGGGGTTAAATGAAGTTCAAAAGAAAGTTAATAAACAGAAAAAACACAGCAAAAATATTCTGGCCTTGCGGTACTCCCGGCCTGCAACACAACCTCCACAAAAATGGGTCCGAAAGGTAATCCAATAGTGGCTTATTTTTATAATTTTCTTGCGAAGTACTCTGACAAGGGAATAAATTCAACAAACCCAAACACAGCACTGGCTACCGCCAACGGTAATTTTAACAGTAACTGTATTGAATTCTGAGGATACGCCCCTCCACTGTTTTTTCTTTTTTTTTTTTCAATGAACACAAAAACGGCAGTTGTGTCTCAGAGTTGGACACAACTTACTGAAATAATAATTGGTACGCAATAAATTATGCCCAACTCACAATAAACAAAATCACTTACCTCGACAACTTTCCGTTTTTGGTCTTTTTTCTTTAATTGGACGGAGCTGGTTGACTCGCGTCCACTCTGGCTGAACAGGAAGCAACTGACTAACTGCGCATGTGTGTTAGACAAGCTACTTACCACACAGCCACTCCTGCGCATATGGGTATTGTTTGTTGTATTTTAAGATGGTGAAATGTAATTTGAGGATGTATTGGTTGCTATCTCTAACATCTTTTTCGACAACGCTAAAGACTTCTAAGATATTTCAATATTTTTCTTGGTAGTTTAGAGAAGTATTTAATAATTAACTTGCCAAAGTGTAGTAATAAATAGTTGAGTGCGAAGCTCTGTTTTGTCTTTGACATTTCCTGTTAATGTAAAGAAGCCATTACTTCTCAGAGAAAAGACCAGAGAAATAAATCTTCAGATATGTCGTATTATCTCTTGTTCATAAACATGGTACACACTCTAGCTCTCTTTATAATTAATAACAGGTGAAATTTCCGATTATCTTTCATTTACTTTTAATGAGATTCTATAATTTTCAAAACACTATTAATAAGCCTGAAGAAAGCAGCATTAATTCTAACCTAGATACATGTTATATGGGAAAAATATGCTAGCCTAGTATTATAACAAATCTTGAATTAATGTAATTGATATTGAAATCTATTGCAGAAAGCTTCCGATGTTCGCGTTTGGGCAACGGAATGGTTTTTATTTTTATATTAAATATATATCTATATGTAATATCATCTTCAGGATATGAATGCTAAAGACTCCTCCCGAATTCGAAGTCTCCATTCCTTGTCTTTCAAACTTTTATTTCCTGGGTACATTTCACGTGGACTAGTGAGGTGGTCATGTGCTCCTTGTCAAGCGAAAATCGAGGCGTCCACTTCAACCTCACAAGCCTCTACTCGTTCGACAAACAATTTACATCTTGTACAGAGTGCATGCTAGCATGTGCCAGGATCCTATTTCAGATACGATGTGACCGTTCCTTTCATTATCTTTATATATAAAAGTGAGGTTGTGTGCTGTCTGTCTCCTACGATTTAGATTCCTAACTACTCCCACATTTTGCGGTGCAGTTTAACCAAAACGGGTATCTTATAGTCGTGATTCATATCGAGCCCTTCTGGGTATTAGCGCGCGTCTACGATGAGCCTACGATTTAAAAAAAAATTTACCATCAAGTTTTCCCATTTTTAATGCATTTTTGGTATATATAAGGGAAGTAACTCTCTAAAAATTTATTATTAAAACTCAGAACGTAAAAAGCTACAGTAACACCCCCCCCCTTTGTGGTTAGCCATATTGAGATGGCTATTATTCTTTACATCTCTAAAAATGCTTATATAGTTATTTCCCTTACAAACCCGAGCAACGCCGGGCAATACTGCTAGTTGTATATAAGCGAAATAAAGTACTGAAAACTGCTTTATGTTTTCTAGATAATCATATAAATGAACAAATATGCATAACTATTCTAAGCATATAGACACTTGCTGAGCAAAAACACCTTCTATTAATAGGTGTATCGTTTGCTTATGAAATCTGTTTGTGGAGAATATTTAGGATTTATAGTTTCTTTTATATATATTATGTCGATCATTGTGTGAATTGCATAATAGTGGTTTTTCTCTAATTTATATATATATATATATATTTATTATTTACTATTTTTCACATTACTTAATCATTGTTATATGTTTTATATTATAAGATGTAATTTTTCTAAGTAATGGTATAATTTAATTTTTCATTATTGAATTGATAAAAGGTGTGTTTTTTCTAATTTATATATATATATATATATATATAAAGTTAATCCAAACAAGAAAACAAAAAGACAACAACGCAAGGATGTGGAACAAATAAAGTATTATTGGACGCTCAGGAAAGAAGGGAAGAAGGAGGGCACGACGTTTCGAGCGGAGCTCTTCGTCGGAAACATAGGAGAAGGAAAGATCCAGAGAAGGGAAGACAGAGGAAAACAAATCGCTAGTGATACAGACGAGGTCACATACTATATATATATATATAATATATATAAGTATATATATGTGTGTGTGTGTGTGTGTGTGTGTGTGTGTATGTATGTTTGTATGCATGTATGCACGTTGTTTGTATGTATGTACTTGTGTGTGAGGGCGTATGCCTTGGTGGTTGGGTGTTTGCACACATTATCTAGCGATCGGGATTTCAATTCCTAGAACGGACGGTGCCTTGCATTTTTGAGCAAATCACTTCAGCTCACGTTGCTTTGCTATCAATTCGACACCTGACTCCTGGTACATCTTGCATCTGTCCAGACACCTGTTTAGAAACCTGTTCAGTGGAGTTAATGGATAAAGTGAGCTAATGTGCGGCACGAAGATTTGATCGCTATAAACAAATCATACGTCGTCTTCGACAAGAGAGTCCATCGCGTGTGTATGCATGTACGCATGTATATATATATATATGTATGTATACCTACAAGGCGGCGAGCTGGCAAAAACGTTAGCGCGCGGGGCGAAATGCTTAGCGGTATTTCGTCTGTCGTTACGTTCTGAGTTCATATTCCGCCGAGGTCGACTTTGCCTTTCATCCTCTCGGGGTCGATAAAAAAAGTACCAGTTTCGTACTGGGTCGATGTAATCGACTTAATCCCTTTGTCTATCCTTGTTTGTCCCCTCTATGTTTAGCCCCTTGTGGGTAGTAAAGAAATATATATGTATATATGTATGCATGTATGTAAAATATGAGAGAAAGAAAATGGAATTCACGAGATTCTCTATTACAAGCCACAGCGATTGTTTCGATCTATCACTGATCGATACCTCGTAGGTGAAATTTCTGTAAGAAAGAGCTGTGATGCACCATAGGTACAAATAGTCTTCCCGGATGAATTCCAAAATATGATGTGTGAAAAGTCCCATGAAGTGACGAATGATGTCTCCCTCAAAATATACATATGTTTGCATATATGTGTATACACATGCATGTGTGTGTGTATGTGCGTGTGTGTTTCTATTTAATATCTTTTATCCAGAAGTAACATGCGAGCTAAAACAAACACATATTGTATGCGAAATTAGAGATATAAATATTTGATAATAGATTCGTATAAAATACCTTAAATGAAAGAAAAAATAGATAAATCTTTGGTTTTCTGCATTTGAAAATATCCAAGCACCCGTTTGCATAGATCCGTAATAGCACAATACTAAAGAAACTTGCCTAACTTTTACGGGGAAATTTGAAATTTTACGCTTATAATTAACAATAGACTTTATATTTTAAATCGTATTTTAAAGCACTGAGAAGTAGATTAAGTTTATTCAGAGCCTGCGTCGCTGTCTTCTTAGCGTGTGGCTTTCTCAGCTGCCGGAGCTGCCGGAGCTGCGAACATGATGTCTTCCAGAACAGGTGAATTCATTTGCGGCATTTGAAGTGTTTGCTTGGAAGCTTCTTTGTCGATTTTTAATGCATTTTTTTGCTATTTTTTGGCTATAACTCTCTAAAAATGCTTATATAGTTATTTCTCTTACAAACCCGAGCAACGCCGGGCGATACTGCTAGTATATATATATATATATATATATATATATATATATATATATATATATGTGTGTGTGTGTGTGTGTGTGTGTGTGTGTGTGTGTGTGTGTGTATTTAAATATATGAGTTTATTCAGATATAGTTTCGTTCATGTCAACACTTAACAGCTTTTATTCATAAATATATGTGTGTGTTTCTTTGTTTCTGTTTCAGCTTGGAAATCTATACCGTACACTTGAATTAGCATAAAATATGTTGAGCTTGACATATCAATTGTTATTGAATTGTTCCTGTCGAAACACAATAGCCATTCCTTTTCCAGTGTATCTTTAGCGATGTATTTCCTTAGCTAATGATGTGTTATTTGGGTTATTCCCTCAGTTAAATTGATACACCATCAGATAATTGTTGCTTTCTCAACCTCTACATTACCTTTCATTCAAGATTTAAATCGCAGCTAGACATGTAAATTTAGTCTAATCAATAATGAAGCAGTTACCATGCACACAACAAGGCGAAATGATCTGTAAGTATTTTCTTTCTTCTTTTAGTTTTGTTGAATAGAAAGTGAGCTCACGTTCTATACATATATATATATATATATATATATATACTAGCAGTATCGTCCGGCGTTGCTCGGGTTTGTAAGGGAAATAACTATATAAGCATCTTTAGAGAGTTATAGCCAAAAAATAGCAAAAAAATGCATTAAAAATGGAAAAAAAATTATGGTAAATTTTTTTTTAAATCGTTGACTCATCGTAGACATTTTTAGAGAGTTACTTTCCTTATATAATAGCGAAAAATGCATTAAAATGGAAAAAAAACGATGGTAAATTTTTTTTAAATCGTAGTCTCATCGGAGACGCGCGCTAATACCCAGATGGGCTCGATATGAATCACGACTATAAGATACCCGGTTTTGGTTAAACTGCACCGCAAAATGTGGGAGTAGTTAGGAATCTAAATCGTAGGAGACAGACACACACAACTTCACTTATATACATATATATATATATATATATATATATATATATATATCTATATATATAACTGGGCGTTGTGTGTATCTATTGAGCGAAAACACCTGAAAGCTCCAGGAGGCAGGGAGTGATGGGGACTCTGGTTGTACTCTTTCGCCACAACTTTCACTCCTCTCTCTCTTCCTGTTTCTTGGGTAACGCTGCGGCGGACTGGCGTCCCGTCCAGGTGGGGGGAACACATACGCCACAGAAACCGGGAAACCGTGCCCATGAGCCTGGCTAAGCTTGAAAAGAGCGACGTTTATTGTTATATATACATATAGGCGCAGGAGTGGCTGTGTAGTAAGTAGCTTGCTTACCAACCACATGGTTCCGGGTTCAGTCCCACTGCGTGGCATCTTGGGCAAGTGTCTTCTGCTATAGCCTTTGGCCGACCAATGCCTTGTGAGTGGATTTGGTAGACGGAAACTGAAAGAAGCCTTATATATATACACATGTATGTTTGTGTGTCTGTGTTTGTCCTCCCACCATCGCTTGACAACCGATGCTGGTGTGTTTACGTCCCCGTCACCTAGCGGTTCGGCAAAAAGAGACCGATAGAATAAGTACTGGGTTTACAAAAATATGTCCCGGGGTCGATCTGCTCGATTAAAGGTGGTGCTCCAGCATGGCCGCAGTCAAATGACTGAAACAAGTAAAAGAGTAAAAGAGTAATATATATATATATATATATATATATCCATATGCGAGGCAGATTCTCGTGGGGCTTGCACGCATATATATAAAAAACAAAATGAACATTCACGCCAGAACGGTTACCGTCGGAGCAGGCGTATTTATCAAAGCAAGTCTGTTTGCATATGTATTCATGTATATATGCATGCTTTTATATGCGAACTGTATTTGCGTAATGCTATCTTTACATAAGCACACATATTTATTAATCAGTCAAAGCGCGTATGGTACGGGTGCACATTCGTGCAGTGATTTTTGTGTGTTTTAACTGAAACAAAGTATTTAATTACATCCAAATAAGATTTGAACAGGTTTATAGCATTTTCCGTCACATGTATGATTAAAATCAGTCTTCTACTCATATTTTAGTAACCAGAAATATGTCGGATAACTGATAAATTTTATTTAATTTCTAAAACTCATTGTGTCTAGATTCGAAACTTTAAGGATGTGCATTCACTACTTTTATCATTATTTCACTCTCTGCTCTTCCTTCTGACTCATTCTCCATACACTCACACACACACGTGTGTATATGTATATGTATATGGGAGAGTATGTATATATATATATATATATATATATTTATTTTTTTATAGAAGGAGCTTCTACAGGACTAGAACTGTTCATTCATTCAGAAGAAATCATCAGGAGCTAGGTGACAAGATTCTTGTCACCTAGCTTCCTATATTTCTTCTGAATGAAACAGTTCTAGTCCTGTAGAAGCTCCTTCTATAAAATAAATTAATTTACTCTGCTATGTATTGAGTACCTTATTTACTGTGGTTAACCCCGACTCAACCCGGGATCTACATATATAATATATATATATATATATATATATATATATATATATATATATATATGTATGCATGTATACATACACACTCATGCACACTCACTCACACACATACGCACGCACGCACACACACGCATATACATTGACACACACACACACACACTTAGATATTGCTTCCTCTCGGTGTCTACTGCTCTCGCTGTAAGAGGTCGGATATAATTCTGTCTAAATAGTTTCCATGTCGGAAAATAGAAAAACATATCGTAATCATACTTTTCAATCAGTAAAACTACAAACAAAGTGATCATCAATGGAATGAGAGAGAGATCGAATCAGTAATACAAGTCCTTATTAACAGGTGGAAGTTTGATGCGTAATGTTTTCTGTCGTCAGAAAGGATTTTATTTTAGATAACATATCATTCATCGGCGAGTTAAGACAACATTGCAATGCATTGGTGTAACGCGGAAGAACATCCTACGCTATGATGTTTTACTCTGCTTAGGGAATCTAGTAATCAGAACACCGAGTTCGATAATGCGATTAAACGGTTTAGTAATGATAACTAATACTGATAAATAACAACTTGCCTTACTAGCTAAAACTACTTACTAAAACTACTTACTAGCTAAAACTAAAACTACTTACTAAAACTACATACTAGCTAAAACTAAAACTACTTACTAAAACTATTTGCTAGCTAAAATAATACTGATAAAATTATACTAATAAAATTATACTGATAAAATAATACTGATAAAATTATATAAAATTATAAAATAATACTGATAAATAACAACTTGCTTACTAGCTAAAACTACTCACTAAAACTACTTACTAGCTAAAACTAAAACTACTTACTAAAACTACTTACTAGCTAAAACTACCATCCACGTAAGGCAACCATGACAACTATGATACCCGTTATGCATGTACGCACAGTTAATTCATTTACATCTAATACGAAACAAAATAGTTTTTACTAGCTGAAATAGTATTAAAACTAATATTAGTCAGCAATATTTTCTATTTTATGGAAACATACCACTAGTACTGCGTGCGGTGTGTTTGATTATTTTATTACTTTTATCTGCCGGTAATTTTTGTGCTGTTTTAGATTCTGATTTAATATTATCTAATTCTTTTTTATGAAACGACTACATCATAAATTAGTAGCTTTGATGTTTATTCGGTGGTCTTGATTGGTTTTTTATTAACTTGAGTGCATATTATTTATTTTTGAAAACTTACTCATTTTCATTATTCTTACGTTCTATGTCAGCTGCATGCTTCCTTAGCTTTAGTCAGAGTACGATGCATCACATCGCTGATCGAGTAGTCCTGTGAATACTCCTTATTACGTCTTCCTTTAGTCTCCAAACTCACGCCATCTTCTACGTTACGGTTTGTTCTACTGTAGCAGCATAGTTCTAGATTTTGTCTAGTATAACAATCCCAGAATAAAATGAGCATCATATTTTTCCAGTTTCAGCTGTGATAGATCTGATTTATGCCAGTTGGTGTATAAGAGAGGTGGTTATCGGCAAAGAGAGCAACTTCGCCGTGCATCCTCATTACAGCCCCCCAGCATGCTGCTTCTTCAAAGTATTCAGTCGGTTGAGTGGACGATGTCGTATGGAAAAGGGCACTGGCGATGCTGTACATCATATATATATGTTCTTCACTCCTGCTCCAGAGCGTCGGCTGCGGGGTCATTCCGAAAAGCTCTACCTGCGACGATTTCATCTCAATCGAAGGAGAGGAGCTTTCTCCGTCCGGGTTGCGGATCCGTGGAACAAGCTGCCAGACGAGATGGTGAACATGCCGACGACCACTTTGTTCAAGCCTCCCTGGACCTCAAGTGGCCTGAACTCTTTACATGAACACCACCCTGTACTTAACTCCATGTCCCCCTACATGGCCTTGCTATTTGTCTTTTGAGGCCAAATTACTAACATATATATATATATATATATATATATATTATATATATTATATATATATACTCTTTTACTCTTTTACATGTTTCAGTCACTTGACTGCGGCCATGCTGGAGCACCACCTTTAGTCGAGCAACTTGACCGCGGGACTTATTCTTTGTAAGCCCAGTACTTATTCTATCGGTCTTTTTTGCCGAACCGCTAAGTGACGGGGACGTAAACACACCAGCATCGGTTGTCAAGCAATGCTAGGGGGACAAACACAGACACACAAACACATACACATACATACATATACATATATATACGTATATACGACAGGCTTCTTTCAGTTTCCGTCTACCAAATCCACTCACAAGGCATTGGTCGGCCCGGGGCTATAGCAGAAGACACTTGCCCAAGATGCCACGCAGTGGGACTGAACCCGGAACCATGTGGTTGGTTAGCAAGCTACTTACACACGTCACTCCTGTGCCTATATATATATATATATATATATATATATATATATATGTATATATATATATATTCATGGTGTCCATAAAGTCTCTTTACTATTTTTAAATTTTATTAACAGGCAGTTGACAAGATATCATAACCACATTTGTTTCATTGTAATAATTGTTTATTAAAGTTTTTTTAACTGTTATCTGATAGACCTCAGTATGGGCACCATTAGTTGCGCAAAGCACATCAAACGGTACTCAATTTCTTGCCATGTTCACTGTAGGATAGCCTCATCAACGGTGGCAATGGCATTACTAATCCTTTGCTTCAAGTCAGCAATGTCCAACGAAGTGATATCTGGCGAATGCGGTGGCCATGGAATTGACCCATCTCTTCCAATCCATCGGTCTGGAAATGTTTGATTGAGGAACTGACGAACATGCTGTTCCCAATGTGATGGTGCACCATCTTGATGGTTGGTTGTAAATCAATCAGTTGTGGTGCCACATATTCGGTCATAAGGTCGAGGTAAACATCCGCAGTAATTGTTGCCTCGTTGAAGAAAAATGGACCAATTATTCGATTGGACATGATTCCACACCACACATTCACTTTTGGACTATCCTGTTGAAGCTCCCTAGTCCCATGGGGGTGTTCTGATCCCCAGATTCTCATATTGGGTCTGTTTAATTTCCCTGAAACATGAAAAGTGGCCTCGTCACTAAAACAAACTCACTTGAGGAATGCTTCATCCTCAGAAATGCGCTCCAGCATATTGAGTGCAAACTCTTTTCGTTTTGGCTCACCATTTTGCTCAAGTGTCTGTAACAGTTGCACTTTATAAGCGTACAACCGTAAGTTCTTGTGGAGGATCTTGTGCACTGTTGAACGTGGTAGTTGCAACTGTCTGGCAGCAGTGTGGATCGACTTCGTAGAAGAATAAGCAAAGGCTTTTGAAACACGATATAATTTTTCATCAGAGGTTCTTGGTAGGCCACTCCTCTCTTTATCCAACACTGTCCCTGTCTCCATAAATTTCTTGTGCCATGAACGAATTGAAGGACGCGATGGTGGATCTCTTCCGTACTTAGTTCTGTAGATTCGTTGAGTTTGAACATCATATTTTGTCTCAATAAACCAGGATACACGTTGTGCCTTTTCATGAGGAGTAGCCATTTTACAAGGGTTCAGTGAATCAGTTCCCTTCCATCAACAGAGTATCTGAAACACAAAAATTTAATATCAATAAAACCTTTACTAAACAATTGTTAAAATAAAAAAATCTGGTTAAAATATTTCACCAACTGCCTTTCTAATATTTTTTTAAAATTGTAAATGGATTTTATGGATAATATATATATATATATATAATATATATATATATATAGGAGCGTAGGAGTGGCTGTGTGGTAAGTAGCTTGCTAACCAACCACATGGCTCCGGTTCAGTCCCACTGCGTGGCATCTTGGGCAGTGGTCTTCTGCTATAGCCCCGGGCCGACCAATGTCTTGTGAGTGGATTTGGTAGACGGAAACTGAAAGAAGTCTGTCGTATATATGTATATATATATATGTGTGTATTGTGTGTGTTTTGGTGTGTTTGTCCACCTAGCTTTGCTTGACAACCGATGCTGGTGTTTTTACGATCCCCGTCACTTAGCGGTTCGGCAAAAGGACCGATAGAATAAGTACTGGGCTTACAAAGAATAAGTCCCGGGGTCGATTTGCTCGACTAAAGGCGGTGCTCTAGCATGGCCGCAGTCAAATGAGTGAAACAAGTAAAAGATAAAAAGAAAGATATTATATATATATCGTGACGCATATTTGCCATTTGAATATGGCTAACCGCTAAGGGTGGATGCTACTGTAGTTTGTAGCCCCAGGAAGATACCTCCTCCAGCTGGCTATAGACACACTTTCTGTGCCCTATCATTGTTTGATTTCACTTTTTCAATATCAGTGTCATCGACACTGGAAAAAGTATATGTATTTGTGAGGGAAACTGAATTCTCTCGTCGACAACTATGATTGTCACACAGCGCCGATGATAGGTAAATACCTTGAAACTCGAGTCCGTGTGTATCATAGTTGAAGACGAAAGGATGACTTCCCTTCACAAATACTGATAGGGCACAGAAAGTGTGTGTATAGCCAGCTGGAGGAGGTATCTTCCTGGGGCTACAACTACAGTAGCATCCACCCTTAGGGTTTAGCCATATTCAAATGGCAAATATGCGTCACGATGTGTTACCGCTACTGTTTATAACTCGGTCTGAGATTTATCCTTATATTATATATAATATATATATATATATATATATACATATATATATATATATGCTATATTATATATATATATATAATATATATATATGCATATATATATAATAATATATTATATTATATATATATATATATATATATATAATATATGCATATATATATACACCGTTGTCAAGATCCAGAGCGAATCGCAGAAGGTCCTAGACTCCTAGAATCGCTTACAGAAAAATATTCCCAAACTGGATTCCAAAACTAGCAAGAATACTGGAATCGGTATAGTGCTGTGCAAGGCGACTATTTCGATGAAGATGATGTTAAAACTTAGCTAAATAAGTTACTTTTTATCAAACATAACTAGTCTGGGAACCTTTTGAAATATATACATATATATAAATATATACACATAAACGCATGGATCCTGTTGGCTTCCTTTTTATGAGTCAGCTTGGTTATACCTTACTTCATTTTGTAACTATTGCTATTTCAAAAGAATATTTGTTCAGTATTATGTTGCATACCAATTTTTGAATTCACATCTCCACCAGAAGATTCGAATTCATATATTTGTAAATTTTATTGATAAGATTACTTTCCTTGACAACTAACAATTTTCATAAAGTTTCCGGTTTAAATTTAGATTTGGACAACACAAATCTCAATTTTCTATTTGCCTTAGTATCGTACATTCGCCGCGAATCAAAACAACCCGGATTATAATAACTATAGGTAACAAAAATGCTGAGAACTAGAAGGGCTTTGGAAGCATTCGAGAGATTACATTCAGGAATAGCTGTGTGGTAAGTAGTTTGCTTACCAACCACATGGTTCCGGTTTCAGTCCCATTGCGTGGCATCTTGGGCAAGTGTCTTCTACTATAGCCTCGGGCCGACCAAAGCTTTGTGAGTGGATATGGTAGACGGAAACTGAAGCAAGCCCGTCGTATATATGTATATGTTAATATATATATATATGTGTGTGTGTGTGTGTGTATGTGTTGTGTGTGTGTGTGTTTGTATGTCTGTGTTTGTCCGACCAACATCGGTTGACAACCGATGCTGGTGTATTTACGTCTCCAAAACTTAGCGGTTCGGCAAAAGAGACCGATAGAATAAATACTAGGATTACAAAGAATAAGACCTGGGGTCGACTTGCTCGACTAAATGCGGTGCGACAGCATGGCCGCAGTCAAATGACTGAAACAAGTAAAAGAGTAAAAGATAAATATGTTCGTAGAGTCTTGAGTTTAAAAACAAAGGAAATAATTCGGCCAAGGAAAACTTTGCATTTCATACTTTCAGTATCGCTGAATAAGACAATAGGACATATTGGTGTATTGGCTACCTTCGTAAAGTCGAAAAATACGTCTTTCTTTCATATTTTACCTTTCCTATGTTGGCCTCCTTGTGACTGGACCTCAGACATTCTGGATTTGAATAATGGTAACTAACCCCGCCACACACACAC